>NC_135809.1:119878285-120165462 GCF_964213995.1 Mustelus asterias
TGGAGGGTATTAGCTATGAGGAGAGATTGGACAAATTTAGTTTGTTTTCGCTTGAACGTCAGAGGCCGAGGGGGTGACCTGATCGAAGTTTACAAAATTATGAGAGGTGTTGATAGAATGGATAGTCGGAGTCTTTTTCCCCGGGTAAAAATGTCAATTACTGGGGGACATAGGTTTAAGGTAAAAGGAGGAGAGTTTAAAGGAGATGTGAGAGACAAGTTTTTTTACACAGAGGATGGTAAGTGCCTGGAATGTGCTGCCAGAGGAGGTGGTAGAAGCAGATGCAATCGCAACGTTTAAGAGGCACCTTGACAGATACATGAATAAGTAGGGGATAGAGGGATACGGACCACGGAGAGGCAAAGGTCTTTGGTGGGCCAAAGGGCCTTTTCCTGTGCTGTACTGTTCTTTGCTCTTTGTTCTATACCTTTACCCTATGACGGCAATTGGATGTGCACACAGTATTCCAGGCTTGGCCTCTCCCCCTAAAATGTGGCTCCACCCTTATTGTTAAACATCCCAAGACCTGGTCATCTTTCCTTATCTACTACACCTCTGCACAGTTGAACTCTGCAAGCAGTTCCAGGAATCCACTGCTGTTCTGTTCAATCAGACAGGCAGTTAAAAAGAAATCTTGCAGTGAAAATTTCTTTAAAGTGTAGGCGCTGTTATTTTGCAGGCAAACAACAATGGAAAATTTGTGGGCAGCGTGACTCCAATAGCAGCAAAGGAGATAAAGGCCCAGTGAATCTGCCAGGTAGCATGGCTCAAAGGAGAATTGTTGGCTAGAGCATTAGGATAATTCTCCTCCTCGTTTTTGAATGGTGTCATGAGATCTTAATTCAACATCTCATTTGTGCTACTCTCTCAGTACAACACAGACGTGTTCCTGCAAATGTAGATACATTCTGTGGGGGGTGACATGGTGGCATAGTAGTTAGCACTGCTGCCTCACAGCGCCAGGGACACGGGTTCAATTCTGGACTCGGGTAACTGTTTGCGTGGAGTTTGCACATTCTGCCCGTGTCTGCGTGGGTTTCCTCCACGTGTTGTGCTTTCCTCTCACAGTCCAAAGATGTGCAGGTTAAGTGGATTTGCCATGCTAAATTGCCCCTTCATGTCCCAAAATGTGCAGGTTAGGTGAATTAGCCATGGCGAAATGTGTGAGGTTACTGGGATAGGGTGGGGGAGGGGACCTGGGTAAGATGCTCTGTCAGAGAGTCGATGCAGACTCAAATGGGCCGAATGGCCTCTTCTGCACTGTAGGGATTCTAAGAGTCTGTATCTTTTAACAATTCACTCCAAGCTCTAAGAAGTTTGTGGCCCCTGGTGCAGGTTTTCTGAGGAGTTTTGCTCTGATGAATTTAGCTGTTCTCAGGCGAGAAGCAACAATGCATTACCAAATAGGAAAAAAAACCTCTGTCATGTTGGATTCCCCAGACAGTTTGGCGGATTATTCAGGCAGGAGAAGTTTTCGTTTGACCTCGGCATTTTTAAAACAAAAATAGAGGTGCAATCAAAATGATACAATCACATTTTCTTTTGAAAAAGTTACAATCATATATTTACACGAATCCCTTCCAGACATCACAACAGTTTTGTTATTGAAATAAGTGAACAGTACAGAATTCTCTGACTAAAGGAATTAGAAATAGATGAAAAAGATGCCACTGCATTTAACCAGGGAAACAAAAGATACTCATTTCACTCTGGGGCCTTTTGAGCCACTTGCTACATAACAAATGTTAGGAAAATCAGATTGCTAAGCAAAAATAAAATGCATACGAATTACGCTAACTCTGTGTCGTCTTCTCTGCCCATCAGTAATAGTTCCACATTTGTTACGGGTTTCCAGTATAATGCAATCCTCTCTGCTCTGATCCACTTGTCTGTTTTTGGTGTCACTGGACTTAACAGGCTGAATTGTAAAATTGTTCAACTCTCTGGGTGGAAAGTAATTTTGCATGCAGCTTGTCCATCATCGACAGAAAATCCAACAAGTCTGCCAGTCTGGGGAAATGATTAACCTTTAAAACTGTCAGTCAGAGCGTGTCAACCCTAAATGTGAGAGAAAAAAGTCTGCCTTGGGCAGACCAAACTCAGGACTGATTTAAATTCAGCCCCTCAACCCAGGCCCAACATCTTTGCAATGGCAAAAGAAAACAGTAGAGTGCGTCGGTAAGAAGTACTTTTAAGTAATTGTTGTTTTCCTATTCTATCCTATGTTTCACTAGTCTCGCATCGGTAAGAACAATAAAAGAACAGGACCTAGTCCTCAAGAATTACCAAGCCATCTTGGCCTTGACGTTGGACTGGGATGGACACAGTAAGTAGTCACACAACACCAGGTTAAAGTCCAACAGGTTTATTTGGAATCACGAGCTTTTGGAGTCACTCATCTAATGAAGGTGCAGCGCTTTGAAAGCTTGTGATTCCAAATAAACCTGTTGGACTTTAACCTGGTGTTGTGAGACTTCTTATCAAACCGATGGACATCGTTAGGTGACACGGTGGCGCAGTGGTTAGCACTACTGCCTCACAATGCCAGCGACCCGGGTTCAGTTTTGGCTTTGGGTGACTGTCTATGTGGCGTTTGCATGTTCTCCCCGTGTCTCCTACGGGTGCTCCAGTTTCCTCCCACTTTTTAAACTTATTTGTGGGACATGGGCATCGCAGGCTGGCCAGAATTTATTGCCCATCCCTAGTTGCCCTTGGAGGGCAGTTGAAAGTCAACAACATTGCTGTGGCTCTGGAGTCACATGTGGGCCAAACCATCTAAGGATGGCAGATTTCCTTCCCTAAACGATATTAGTGAACCAAATGGAATTTTCCGATAATTGACAATGGTTTCATGGTCATCAGTAGATTCTTAATTCCAGATTTTTTTTATTGAATTCAAATTCCACCATCTGTCGTGGTGGGATTTGAACCCAGGATCCCAGAACATTAAGTGAGTTTCTGGATTAATAGCGAAAGTACCACGAAGCCATCGCCTCCTCACGGTCCAAAGATATGCGGGTTAGGTTGATTGACCATGTTAAATTGCCCCTTAGCATCAGGGAGATTAACAGGGTATATACGTGGGGTTATGGGGACAGGGCCTGGATGGGATTGTTGTTGGTGCAGGCCCGAAGGGACAAAGGCCTCTTTCTGCACAGTAGGGATTCCATGATTCTATGAAATGTTCAGACGATTATTGAAACCGCTAAGTGGCAAACCAAAAGGAAAGTAAGGTTTATAAAAAATAACATTTGAAGGAGAAATTCATTTCAAAGAGACAGTACAGGCATGATGGGCCAAATGACCTCCTTCCATGCTGTATGATTCTGTGATAGACAATGCTCTTATATCATATGGTATGACTTTAGCCAATGTTTCTTGCATTTCTCATATTCATTCAATATCCCCAAAAGAGCTCCAAAGCTTTTCCATAACAATATTGATTATATACACTCTGTATTCACTTGTAAAGTGTGCAGTTTTGCAGCAAGCTGCAAGATGTTTCTGAGCAGCGAGCTTTTTCTGAGAATGTGGTCATTTCTGCATAAAGAGGAAATGACACAAAGAGGCATAAAATTTGTATTATTATCAACAGCATTCAGCGAAATATCATCATTGATTGAATGTTATTTATTTTGTATTTTATGCTTTATGTGAATCAATACCTAGTAAAGATTGACTGGGTTTCAGTCAGCTGATTGCAGTGATTGTACCGAGAATCATATCTGTGATACTGACCCTAGGTTCAACACACAGTGGTGTGACACCGGGGTTAGATCCAAAAATAATCCAAAATAAAAACACGTTCTTTACAAGTCTGTAGACGGTGAGCAGTCAGGTTAAATATTATACCTAGAGAGAACTGAAATGAGGGCTGGACATTTGTTCAGTCTTGGCTATCGTTCTGGTTTTATCTTCAAAAGGCTCCACACCCACAAATGTGTAAGTTTTATCTGCAGCGAGTGATTTCAGCCACTTTATTAGTGAGTGCCTCCTGGGCGGCACGGTGGCACAGTGGTTAGTACAGCTGCCTCACAGCGCTAGGGACCCAGGTTCAATTCCCGGCTCGGGTCACTGTCTGTGTGGAGTTTGCACGTTCTCCCGGTGTCTGCGTGGGTTTCCTCCGGTTGCTCCAGTTTCCTCCCACATTCTGAAAGACGTGCTGATTAAGTGCGTTGATCTGAACAGAACTGGAATGTGGACTAGGGGAATTTCACAGTAGCTTCATTGCAGTGTTAATGTAAGCCTTACTTGTGACTAATAAATAAACTACTTTACTTTCGTGTTGGAGCCGGCACTATCGTGTGCGTTTCTTGGCTCGGAGTAGCTTTATGTTGGCTATCTGCTTGCCGATGGGGTTATGTACGTCCACAAGTCAAGAACGATTAAAATAATGTGGATCAACTGGGATTTTAAAGTGCAGAGTTTGATCAATAGGGGCAGTGTTAATCGTGGGCATGCCCAAAAGAAATGTAACCTTCTGCAGTGCATCCTTGCCAAGAGACAGAGTCCCACCCATTTTATGAAATGAGCGTGTGCAGTATTCTCAATCAACATCTTTTAATTGTTTCTTTTTTTTAGCCCTGTTGCAGGATTTCCACCTTCTTTTACCGATTTCAATTTGTGAGGCCCAGATCCCAATCTCGAACCTCCCGCACTCCAGTGGCTGCAATATCCAGTAAGAAGCCTCACAACACCAGGTTAAAGTCCAACAAGTTTATTTGGAATCATGAGCTTTCGGAGCGCTGCTCCTTCACCAGGTGAGTAGACTCCACTCACCCAATGCAGGAGCAGCGCTCCGAAAGCTCGTGGTTCCAAATAAACCTGTTGGATTTTAACCTGGTGTTGTGAGAATTCTTACCGTGCACACCCCAGTCCAACGCCGGTGTCTCCACATCATGTATTATCCAGCACATCGGTGACAATTCTCTCTATTTTCAACATAAGCTGGATTTCCTGTATCGCTAGAAATACGGTATAAATGAAATACATAAGATAAGAACGAGGAGCAGGAGTAGGCCATCTGGCCTCTCGAGCCTGTTCCGCCATTCAATAAGATCATGGCTGATCTTTTCATGGACTCAGCTCCACTTACCCGCCCGCTCACCATAACCCTTAATTCTTTTACTGTTCAAAAATTTAACTATCCTTGCCTTAAAAACATTCAATGAGGTAGCCTGAACTGCTTCACTGGGCAGGGAATTCCACAGATTCCCTTTGTGTAAACCCTTTGTGTGAAGAAGTTCCTCCCCAACTCAGTCCTAAATCTGCTTCCCCTTATTTTGAGGCCATGCCCCCGAACTCTAGTTTCACCTGCCAGTGGAAACAACTTCCCTGCTTCTATATTATCTATTCCCTTCATAATCTTATATGTTTCTATAAGATCTCCCCTCATTCTTCTGAATTCCAATGAGTATAGCCCCAGTCTACTCAGTCTCTCCTCATAAGCCAACCCTCTCAACTCCGGAATCAACCTCGTGAATCTCTTCTGCACCCCCTCCAGTGCCAGTATATCCTTTCTCAAGTAAGGAGACCAAAACTGTACACAGTACTCCAGGTGTGGCCTCACCAGCACCTTTTACAGCTGCAACATAACCTCGCTCTTTTTAAACTCCATCCCTCTAGCAATGAAGGACAAAATTCTATTTGCCTTCTTAATTACCTGCTGCGCCTGCAAACCAACTCCTTGAGATTCCTGCACAAGGACACCCAGGTCCCTCTGCACAGCAGCATGCTGCAATTTTTTACCATTTAAATAATAGTCCATTTTGCTGTTGTCCCTACCAAAATGGATGACCTCACATTTACCAACATTGTACTCCATCTACCAGACCCTCGCCCACTCACTTAGACTATCTATATCCCTTTGCAGACATTCAGTGACCTCTGCACACTTTTTTCTGCCACTCATCTTAGAGTCATCTGTGAATTTTAACACACTACACTTGGCCCTCAGCTCAAAATCATCTATGTAAATCGTAAACAATTGCGGTCCCAACACTGATCCCTGAGGCACACCTCTAGTCACTGATCGCCAACCAGAATAACACCCATTTACCCCCACTCTTTGTTTTCTGTTAGTTAACCAATCCTCTGTCCATGCTAATACATTACCCGTAACACCGTGCACCTTTATCTTATGTAGCAGTCTTTGGTGTGGCACCTTGTCAAATGCCTTCTGGAAATCCAGATACACCATATCCATAGGTTCCCCATTGTCCACTGCACATGTAATGTTCACAAAGAATTCCACCAAATTAGTCAAACATGACCTGCCTTCATGAACCCATGCTGCGTCTTACCAATGGGACAATTTATATCCAGATGTCTCGCTATTTCTTCCTTGATGATAGATTCAAACATTTTCCCTACTACAGAAGTTAAGCTAACCGGCCTATAGTTACCTACCTTTTGTCTACCTCCTTTTTTAAACAGTGGCAAACATTTGCTGTTTTCCAATCTACGGGAACCACCCCAGAGACCAGTGAATTTTGGTAAATTACCACTAGTGCATTTGCTATTTCCCCCACCATCTCTTTTAGTGCCCTGGGATGCATTCCATCAGGGCCAGGAGACTTGTCTACATTTAGCCCGATTAACTTGCCCAACACTACCTCTTTCGTGATAATGATAGTTTCTAGGTCCTCACCTGCCATAGCCCTCCTCTCATCAATTTTTGGCATGTTATTTGTGTCTCCCACTGTGAAGACCGACACAAAATACCTGTTCAATACCTCAGTCATTTTCTCATTTGCAGTTATTACATCCTCCTTCTCATCCTCTAAAGGACCAATGTTTACTTTAGCCACTCTTTTTCGTTTTATATATTTGTAGAAACTTTTGCTATCTGTTTTTATATTCTGAGCTAGTTTACTTTCATAATCCATCTTACTTTTCTTTATAGCTTTTTTCATGGCTTTCTGTTGACCTTTAAAGATTTCCCAATCCTCTAGGCTCTCACTAATCTTTGCCACTTTATGCATTTTCTTTCAATTTGATCCCCTCCTTTATTTCCTTCGATATCCATGGCTGATTATCTCTTTTTCTACAGCCCTTCCTTATCACTGGTATATACTTTTGCTGAGCACTGTGAAAGATCGCTTTGAAAGTCCTCCACTGTTCCTCAATTGTCTCACCATAGAGTTTTTGCTCCCAGTCTACCTTAGCCAACTCCTCCCTCATCCCTTTGTAGTCTCCTTTGTTTAAGCACAAGACACTGGTATTGGATTTTACTTTCTCATGCTCCATCTGTATTTTAAATTCAACCACGCTGTGATCGCTTCTTCCGAGAGGATCCCTAACTGCAAGATCATTAATTATTCTTGTCTCATTACACAGGACCAGATCTAGGATAGCTTGCTCCCTTGTCGGTTCCATTACATACTGTTCAAGGAAGTTATCGCGGATACATTCTATGAACTCCTCCTCAAGGCTGCCTTCATCGACTTGGTTTGACCAATTGATATGTAGATTAAAATCCCCCATGATAATTGCTGTACCATTTTTACATGCATCAGTTATTTCTTTGTTTAACTCTCACCCACCATGATGTCATTATTTGGTGGCCTATAGTCTACACCTATCAGTGACTTTTTCTCCTTACTATTTCTAATTTCCACCCAAATGGATTCAACTTTCAGACCTGCCGTCGAAACGGGCCTTTCCGTGTAACGGCCTAAATACAACATAAGTGTTGACATTGTGTGAAGTGGAATGCCTCAAGATGTTAAAATGTGCAGAGAAATTTGATTACTGTTACATTCCTCAGTGCTGAGGTCTCCCCTCAAAAACTACTCCACAGCCAGATGTCAGTGACCACGGATCTTTATTCAGTCTACTCGCTCCGCACTCCAAACGACAACTGCTTCTCAGGACGGTTCCCGGCCAACACGCCCCACACTCCAGGTCACATGACCTGGTCTCTTAAAGGGGCTATGCCCCAACATTTATGACAATTATCTCTTATTCTGCTACCTGCAGATCATGCAAAACAGTTTGAGTAGCTTTTGGAGTTTTAAGTGAGAAAGCTAAAGGCTTCAGGCAGGGCACTGACCAGAAGCTTTTGAAAGCAACTTCAAATCTCAGCAAAACACACATACAGGAGTGGGAAATAATAAAACAGAAATGGCTGGAAGTACTCAGCAGGTCAGGCAGCATCTGTGGAGGAGAAACAAAGTTAACGTTACAGATTGACAACCTTTTATCAGAACAGCAATGAGAAGTTTATCTTCTTTTCCACAATTATATGGATAATTTCACAACGCCTAGTATGGGAGGCAAATTTTGAGGGTACATTCATGTGGTTCAGTTGATAGCACTGGTGCTTCTCAAGGTAGAAGCTTGAAACTCGAGCATGAAAAGCTAGGAGCAAGAACTTTATTGAACGAGGTGCTAGCTTTCCGATTAAACATTAATGAGACATTAAACCAAGGACCTTTCTGTTCTCTCAAGTGGATATTAAAGATACCACAGCGCTATTTTGAAGATGAGCAGGGCAGATATTCCTGGTGTCCCGGCCAATATCCATTCTTCAATAAGCATTGCTAAATTAAAAACATCATTTGGTCATTATCTTTGCTGCTTATGGGAGTTTGCAATGCACAAACTGGGGGTAAAGTTTTTAAAGGAGATGTACGAAGCAAGTTTTTTTTACACAGAGGGTGATGGATGCCTGGAACTCGCTGCCGGGGGAAGCAGATACAATAGTGACTTTTAAAGGGCATCTTGACAAATACGTGAATAGGATGGGAATAGAGGGATATGGTCCCTGGAAGGGGAGGGGGTTTTAGTTCAGTCAGGCAGCATGGTCGGTGCAGGCTTGCAGGACCAAAGGGCCTGTTCTTGTGCTATAAGTTTCTTTGTTCTTTTTGTTCTTAGCCGCTGTGTTTTCTACATTACAACAGCGGCTGCGCTTTGAAAAGTACTTTTTTGGCTGTAAATCACCTTGGGACGCCCCTGAGGTCATGAAAGATGCTATATAAATGAAAGCCTTTTGTGATGACAACCAGGACTTACATGGGGAATGCCTGATTGACCTCCCAGTGGGACTCATGGAATACGAGTTCCAGTGGTGATAGGCAATTGCCTAATCAGGTGGAACTCGTATCCCGAGCCCTCAATAAGCAGACCCCTGAGCGGGTCTGGTACGCTATCATCCCGACTGGGTCTCATATATGTGTACCACAGGCTTAAGTTTAACTTTTACTCTGGCAATTAAAAGTTGTTCCTTCCCAGTTGGCTTCCTCAGTTATTACTCCTTTCTTTAACCTGTGAGTTTCTGGGTTTTGTTTCGTGTGAATAATGCTGGGAGCTCTGGATTGCAGAATCAGCTCTCTTGCCCTCTCAGCCTCTCTGCCCGGGAATGGATGCCAGGAACCAGGTGGAGATTCCAGACATACTTGAGTCATCTTTCTGGCCTGGAGTGAACTGGAATCCTTGCTGGGAGTGAAGAGACAAATTAGGTATATCAAGACCTTTAAGGTTTTTTTTATTCATTTGTGGGACTTGGGCGCCGCTGGCTGGCCAGCATTTATTGTCCATCCCTAGTTGCCCCTGGAGGGCAGTTGAGAGTCAACCACATTGCTGTGGCTCTGGAGTCACATGTAGGCCAGACCAGGTAAGGACGGCAGATTTCCTTCCCTAAAGGTCACTAGTGAACCAGATGGGTTTTTTTGACAATCAGTAGATTCTTAATTCCAGATATTTTAAATTGAATTCAAATTCCACCATCTGCCTTGGCGGGATTTGAACCTGAGTTTCTGGATTAATACTCTGGGGATAATACCACTAGGTCATCGCCTAGTGATAGAATAAAAATGAGTGATAGCAAGCTAGCAGCCTCTTTTACATCTCTTTTGATTTTCATTTCCACTTACTTCAAAAGTAAATATGACAATAAAATATCTGGACAAATGTAGAATAAGTTGCAGACTTATCACCTTTCACAGAGTCAAGATCTACACAAATGTGCCAGCCCATTGCATCAAAATGTTTTGCTGCAATTGGCCGAGAACCAAACTCTTGTTTTGCTATTGACCAAGAAGATCCCAGAGGGAGTTCAAAATTGAGGAATTAATTTGTGCTTTTCGAATCCTTTCCACCCAGTAAATATACATAACATTAAAGGTGTCACTCATACAATCTTCATGGCACCTTCCCATCGCAGGAGGTGTAACACCTGTCCCTTTACCTCCTCTATGCTCACCATCCAAGATCCAAAACATTCACTCCAGGTTAAGCAGAGTTTTCACTTGCACCTCTTTCAATTTGGTCTATTGCATTTGTTGTTCCCAATGTGGTCTCCTCTATATCGGAGAGACCAAGCGTAGACTGGGTGATCGCTTTGCTGAGCACCTTCAGTCTGTGCGCAATCAGGACCCTGACCTTCCGGCTGCTTGCTGTTTTAACACATGATCCTGCTCCCATGCCCACATGTCTGTCCTTGGCTTGCTGCAATGTTGTGGACATGCCGGCGTTGGACTGGGGTAAACACAGTGAACACAGTGTTGTTAAACTTCTTGCTGCAATGTTCCAGTGAAGCTCAGCGCAAACTGGAGGAACAGCATCTCATCTTCTGACCAGGAACTTTACAACCTTTCAGTCTCAACATTGAATTCAACTTTCAGATGATTTGCTCTACCTCGGCCCCCTTTGTTTTCATTCTATTTTATTTAATTTTTTACTGTTCTCTACCTTTTATTTCTTTATTGTCTTTCTTCATTTTTCCTCCCCCGCCATTCTTTACTCCCTACTCCTTCCCTTCCCTTTTCTCTCCACCGCTTCCCCTTTTCTATATTCTACCTCTGCCCCATTTCCCCTCCCTCCCCCTCCAATTCTTCATCTGTCACAGTTTACAGCTTCTCAGCCATTTGGCCATTCACACCCTTTATTCTCTCTGTGGACAGCTATTCACAGTCTTTTCCCTGGTTTCTGTGGCTATGATTCATCTTTCATTCCCTCCCCTTGCAGTATAAATATCTCCCACTTTCTATGCCTTTTAGCTTTGACAAAGGGTCATCCAGACTCAAAATGTCAGCTCTTTTCTCTTCTTACAGATGCTGTCAGACCTGCTGAGATTTTCCAGCATTTTCTCTTTTGGTTTCAGATTCCAGCATCCGCAGTAATTTGCTTTTATCTTTTATTAAAGGCTCTGGATCTACCCAGTGTTTACAGAATGGATCGGCCTGAACAGCAACCAACAGTTCTGGATTTTCATTTCACTCAAAGCATGCTGGATGATTGTTTCCTTGAAGTCAATTTAAACCAATCAGAAAGCTCTCAAACACATCTCATTATCTCTCAAAGAAATTTTGCTTCCATATTAGGGGACCAATCACACCCAAACCCTGCTCATCTTAGTTTCTCGACCACCGCCTGCCAATTATGGACATTCAGGGGTGAATCTGACCACAGAGGCAGAGAGTAGGGTGAATAATATGGTAGGGTGAGTGGGAGGGGTAGGGTGGATAAGGTATGTGGGTAAGGGTATAGGGTGGGTAAGGTAAGTGGGTCTGGGGTAGGGTAGATAAGATAAGTGGGTCGGGGGGGGGGGTAGAATGGGTAAGGTAAGTGGGTGTGGGGGTAGGATGAGTAAGGTAAGTGGATATGGGGATATGGTGGGTAAGGAAATGGGTATGGGGGTAGGGTGGGTAAGATAGGTGGGTATGTGGATTGGATGATAATTGGATTGGGAGGGGTTGTCATGTTAGGGGCTAGTCAGGTTGAGTGATGGGGATCCTCGGGGGTCAATGTGACTTAGTGAGGCTCAGTTGTGTAATTACCCAGAAGCAAATTACTGAAGCTTTTATTCTAACTTTTCCTGGTAAGTTTGAATCTTCCTAAGTCCTTGACATTAATTCAGAGTTAGAGACCTTTTTGGAGCAGGGGAATTGCCCATCGGAAGTTCCAACTTCCCATGCAGTTCCCACAGAGTCCTTGCGTTGGGACCTCTGGGGGGGTCCCATCGTGCAAACCCCAGATGGGGGCCATCTTCTCTCAGTTTTCTTTATCAAAGCCTTTCATCATCTTAATGACCCCTATCAGTCTCGCAGAAGACAGCCTCAATCTGTTCAATCTTTCCTGATCTTTCAATCTGGGCTCATTCCAGTAAATCTTTTTTTGGACCTTCTCCAGAACTTTTATATCCCTTTTATAACATGAAGAACAGAACTGTTCACAGGACTCCAACTGTGGTCTAACCAAGTACAAGTTTAACATAACCTCTGCTTTTCAATTCCATCCCTTTAGAAATGAACCCGAGCACGCTGTTTGCCTTTTATCACTGCTTTATTAACCTGTGTCGCTATCTTTAGAGATGACAGATGCACCCCACGAATGGTAATTCGTAGTTATACAATTCAGTCATTGGAACTGGTCAGAAATGGACACCGAAATATAAACCGCACAGGGGAGCAATGAACGTCTTTCAAGCCCCATTGTTATTCTTGCCACACACGCAGGATCCTATCAGTTGACTGCCAAGACATTGTTTTAAGTGGGTTTCTGCTATAACAGCACACTCTTAGAGCACTTGAGGAGCCGCTGTCATTTCTCTGAAACAATAAGACAGGTTTGGACTTTTGTTCAGTGCACAAGGGGAATTTATCCAGAATCGTAATTACCTGCAGCCACTTTCACATTTTATTTAACTGATTCGCGCAAAGCATCTCCTTTTCCCCTTGTGAAATATCTTATTGTTGCTGTTCCACTGAAATTTCAAGCTACCCATTCGCAATGCCACCGTTTCGCCTTGTGTCTCAGACCCAGCAATGTTTGTCCTACAAGGCTCTTCACTATTTATGTAGGAGACAATCCCTTTCGAAGAAAATAATTTGAATCCCGAGCAATATTTGTTCGATTGTCCTTCGGGGTGGCACAGTGGTCAGCACTGCTGCCTCACAGCGCCAGGGACCTGGGTTCGATTCCCGGCTTGGGTCACTGCCTATGCAGAGTCTGCACGTTCTCCCCGTGTCTGCATGGGTTTCCTCCGGATGCTCCAGTATCCTCCCACAGTCTGAAAGACATGATGGTTAGGTGAATCGGCCATGCTAAGTTCTCCCTCAGTGTACCTGAACAGGCGCCGGAGGTCTGGCAGCATCTGTGAAGGGAGAAACAAGAGGGCTGGATTTTTCAGTCACAGCAACACCGCCCCCCCCCCCCCCCACCCCCCACCAAGACTGGAAATTCCTGCCCAATGTCAACGGACCTCTTTAAATAGTCCGTCAAATTGTCCGTCCCACGTGCTATGATTCCCCTGGTGGGCGGGAGTTTTCTAAAGGGAATTGATAGGTAAGTCAACGCAGTGCTATGGGAAAAGAGCTGGGTTTGGGGGTGGTGGCAATGGAACTAATTGGAGAGCCCTTTCAAACTGCTAGCACAGTCATAACAGGCCAAGTGACCTCCTTCTGTGCTGTATCATTGTACAGAGTTTCTCTCACTTGTATATGATCCACTCTGCATTGTTTCAGAGTCAGTAGTCTGTAATTAGAGTCATAGAGTCATAAAGGTTTACAGCATGGAAACAGGCCCTTCGGCCTAACTTGTCCATGCTGCCCATTTGGTTTTAAACCCCTAAGCTAATCCCAATTGCCTACATTTGGCCCATATCCCTCTATATCCATCATACCCATGTAACTGTCTAAATGCTTTTTAAAAGACAAAATTGTACCCGCCTCTCCTACTACATCTGGCAGCTTGTTCCAGACACCTACCACCCTCTGTGTGAAAAAATTGCCCCTCTGGACACTTTTGTATCTCTCCCCTCTCACCTTAAACTTATGCCCTCAGTTTTAAACTCCCCTATCTTTGGGAAAAGATGTTGACTATCTAGCTGATCTGTGCCCCTCATTATTTTATAGACCTCTATAAGATCATCCCTCAGCCTCCTACGCTCCAGAGAAAAATGTCCCAGCCAATCCAGCCTCTCCTTATAACTCAATCCATCAAATCCCGGTAGCATCCTAGTAAATCTTTTCTGCACTCTTTCTAGTTTAATAATATCCTTTCTATAATAGGGTGACCAGAATTGCACACAGTATTCCAAGTGTGGCCTTACCAATGTCTTGTACAACTTCAACAAGACGTCCCAACTCCTGTATTCAATGCTCTGACCGATGAAACCAAGCATGCCGAATGCCACCTTCACCACTCTGTCCACCTGTGACTCCACTTTCAAGGAGCTATGAACATGTACCCCTAGATCTCTTTGTTCTATAACTCTCCCCAACGCCCTACCATTAACTGAGTAAGTCCTGCCCTGGTTCAATCTACCAAAATGCATCACCTCGCATTTGTCTAAATTAAACTCCATCTGTCATTTGTCAGCCCACTGGCCCAATTGATCAAGATCCCATTGCAATTGGAGATAACTTTCTTCACTGTCCACTATGCCACCAATCTTAGTGTCATCTGCAAACTTATTAACCATGTCCCCATCTTCTCATCCAAATCATTAATATAAATGACAAATAACAGTGGACCCAGCACTGATCCCTGAGGCACACCGCAAGTCACAGGCCTCCAGTTTGAAAAACAACCCTCTACAACCACCCGCTGTCTCCTGTCAGGAAGCCAATTTTGTATCCATTTAGATACCTCACCCTGGATCCCGTGAGATTTAACCTTATGCAACAACCTACAATGCGGTACCTTGTTAAAGGCCTTGCTAAAGTCCATGTAGACAACATCAACTGCACTGCCCTCATCTATCTTCTTGGTTACCCCTTCAAAAAACTCAATCAAATTTATGAGACATGATTTTCCACACTCAAAGCCATGCTGACTGTCCCTAATCAGTTCTTGCGTCTCTAAATGCCTGTAGATCCTGTCTCTCAAAATACCTTCCAACAATTTACCTACCACAGATGTGAGGCTCACTGGCCTGTAGTTCCCAGGCTTTTCCTGCAGCCCTTTTTAAACAAAGGCACAACATTTGCCACTCTCCAATCTTCAGGCACCTCACCCGTGACGATCGATGATTCAAATATCTCAGCTAGGGGACCCGCAATTTCCTCCCTAGCCTCCCACAATGTCCTGGGATACACTTCATCAGGTCCCGGGGATTCATCTACCTTGGTGCGCTTTAAGACTTCCAGCACCTGCTTCTCTGTAATATGTACACTCCTCAAGACATCACTATTTATTTCTCCAAGTTCCCTAACATCCATGCTTTTGTCAACAATAAATACTGATGAGAAATATTCATTTAGGATCTCAACAATAAATACTGATGAGAAACATTCATTTAGGATCTCACCCACCTCTTGTGGATCCGCACATAGATGACCTTGTTGATCCTTAAGAGGCCCTACTCTCTCCCTTGTTACTCTTTTGCCCTTTATGTATTTGTAGAAGCTCTTTGGATTCTCCTTTGCCCTATCTGCCAAAACAATCTCATGTCCCCTTTTTGCCCTCCTGATTTCTCTCTTAACTCTACTCCTACACCCGCTATACTCTTCAAGGGATTCACTTGATCCCAGCTGCCTATGCATGTCATGTGCCTCTTTCCTCTTCTTGACCAGGGCCTCAATATCCCGAGTCATTCAAGGTTCCCTACTTCTGGCAACCTTGCCCTTCACTCTAAGAGGAATGTGTTTACCCTGAACCCTGGTTAACACACTTTTGAAAGCATGCCACTTACCAGACGTCCCTTTGCCTTCCCACAGACTCCCCCAATTAACTTTTGAAAGTCCCTGCTTGATACCATCAAAATTGGCCTTGCGCCAATTTAGAATTTTAACTTTTGGGCCAGACCTATCATTCTCCATAGCTATCTTAAAACCAATAGAATTATGGTCACTGGTCCCAAAGTGATCCATCACTAACACGTCTGTCACCTGGCCTTCCTTATCTCCCAAGAGGAGGTCAAGTTTTGCCCCCTCTCTAGTCAGGCCATCCACATACTGAATGAGAAATTCCTCCTGAATACACTCAACAAATTTCTCTCCATCCAAGCCTCCAATACTATGGCTGTCCCAGTCAATGTTGGGAAAGTTAAAATCTCCGACTATTACCACCCTATTTTTCTTAGAGCTATCTGTAATCTCCTTACATATTTGCTCCTCAATTTCCCACCGATTATTTGGGGGACTATAGTACAACCCTATCAAAGTGATTTCCCCCTTCTTATTTCTCAGTTCTACCCATATAGACTCAGTAGCCGAACCCTCGGATATATCCCCTCTCAGTACGGCCGTGATGTTTTCCCTAATCAAAAGTGCCACTCCTCACTCACCTCCTGTTCTATCTTTCCCATAGCATCTGTACCCTGGAACATTGAGCTGCCAGTCCTGTCCCTCCCTTGGCCATGTTTCAGTAATTGCTATAATATCCCAGTCCTATGTACCCATCCATGCCCTGAGTTCATCTGCCTTGCCTGTCAGGCCTCTTGCATTGAAATAAATGCAGTTTAATCTGGACTTCCCTTGCTCTCTGTTTTGCTTTTGCCTGATCTGTCTGGTACTAGGATTACTGACACTGCCTTTACTACTTAATGTGCTCTCTTTAACTTTCGTGCTGTCCTCAAACTTCTCTTCTGTCTCCCTACTGCTTTGGATCCCACCCCCCTGCCAAACTAGTTTAAACTCTCCTGAGTGACTCTAGCAAATCTCCCCGCCAGGATGTTAGTCCCACTCCAGTTCAGGTGTAACCCGTCCCTCTTGAACAGGTCAGCCCTTCCCCAGAAAAGATCCCAATGATCCAAAAATCTAAATCCCTGCCCCCTGCTACAGCTCTCAAGCCAGGCATTCATCTGCCTAATCCTCCTATTCATACTCTCACTAGCACGTGGCACCGGTAGTAGTGTTGAAATTACTACCTTCGAGGTCCTGCATGTTAGCCTTCTGCCTAACTCTCTGTATTCACATTTCAGGACCTCATCCCTTTTCCGACCTATGTCGTTGGTACCAATATGTACAACAACCTCTGGCTGCTCACCCTGCCCCTTAAGAATGTCCTGCAATCGCTCAGAGACGTCCTTGACCCTGGCACCAGGGAGGCAACACACCATCCTGGAGTCTCGATTGTGGCCACAGAAACACCTGTCTGTGCCTCTAACTAGCGAGTCCCCTATTACTACTGCTCGCTTGCTCTTTGCCCGACCCTGCTCTACAGCAGAACCAGGTGTGGTGCCAAAGACCTGGCTGCAGCTGGTATTTCCCCCTATCAGGCTACCCCCCTAAACAGTATCCAAAACGGTATACCTGTTTGAAAGGGGAATAGGCACGGGAGACTCCTGCACCACCTGCCTCTCCTGGCAGTCACCCATCTACCTGTCTGAACCTGTGGTGTGACAACCTCCCTGTAACTGGTGTCTATCACACTCTCTGCCCCCTGTATGCTCTGCAGTGCGTCTATCTGCTGCTCCAACCGAACAATGCGGTCTGTGAGGAGCTGCAGCTGGACACACTTCCTGCAGACAAAGTTGTCAGGGAGACTAGATTGCTCCCTAATTGCCCACATCTGGGCATAAATTCTTTTGTCGATGGGCCAATAAAGACCTTCTTAAATATCAGTTCATCAGAACATGTGGCCTGACCATCATAGACATGTCTTCATGATCAGCCCATCTATGCTGGGCATGTCAACAGTTTTATTCATAGAATCCCTATGGTGCAGAAGGAGGCTATCCGGCCCATCGAGCCTGCAGCGCCAACAATCCCACCCAGGCCCTATCCTGTAGCCCCATGTATTTACTCTACTAATCCCCCGACACAATGGGCAGGAGTTTACGGCCTCTCTCGGGTGAGACCGGAAATTCCCGCCTGAGGTCAGTGGAGATTTCCGCTGTCGGACCCTCACCTGTGCCGATTCTGTGGCGGGCGAGGTGGTAGGGTTCTGGCCTATGGGGCAATTTAGGATGGCCAATCCACCTTACCTGCACGTTCTTGGAGTGTGGGAGGAAACCGGAGCACCTGGAGGAAACCTACACAGACATGGGGAGAACGTGCAAACTCCACACAGACAGTCACCCTAGGCTGGATTTGAACCTGGGTTCCTGGCGCTGTGAGGCAGCAGTGCTAACCACTGTGCTACCGTGCCCCCCACGAACATAAGGTGATTTTTGAAGGCTTCAAATGCAAGAACTTCAATTGTCTTCATTAGTCACCTCAAACAGCCTAAGTGAAAGTGATGATATAAATGCTTTTTAAATGAGTATTAATTAATGTAAATATAGAACCCAGAGGGTTACAATATTACCTTATCTGTATTTGGAAAGTAATACATTTTTAGGGTGTGCAATACAAAGTAAAAATCTGCATGATTTTATTCAAAAAACCTCTTTTCCATTAACGCTTGATTGTGATCCAAGATTCTCTGATATCCAGTAATAGCCAAATTGGAATTTGTAGCACACTCAAAGATCAGACAAGACCCTTACGGTAACACTTTTGAGTTATCTGCCAGCCATATCCATGAGAAAACGTTTTAGCTGCTAATTTCCATCTGCTTCTTCAAAAGGAATCTTATTAATTGTATATAAAAAAGAATTGTGAATTAAAATTTGTAATTTTCTGAATGCTTAACCAGTTTCACAGAATCCTAAACTCTTACAGAACTCAAAGAGGCCACCTGGCCCATCATTGCCTGTGCTGACACTTTGAAAAATCTATTCAGTTTCGGGGTTAGTACAGAAAACTGATAAAGAACAGGTCAGCACACTCCTCTATTCCATTGGCAGCAGTACAGGTGACATTTTAATAAGACAGGGGTTAAAAAGAACAGTAACCTTTGCAGAGGTTATTAAGGCCTTCAGATTGCATGTCCATCTTCAGTGGAATACTATTATAGACTGGGTGAAATTCAACAGACCACTCAAGAAGCCAGAAAAAGTATTAACATTTTCATTAATGATCTGTATCGTTTGGCTGATAGTTTTGAGTATGGGGCGCTAAAGAATAAAATCATCCAAGACCGCATTATGGTGGGAGTGCTTGATGAAGCCTTACCTGATTTTCTGCAGTCAAGGGAGGATCTAACATTGTCCAAGCCTGCTCAGATATATAACTTATTTAAAAGGTGGAGGAGTTGAACAGGGTGTGGTGAACCATCGTTGGTTCCCACCAGGTAGTACTGAGCCAGGGTCTGGCCAGTACTATGAGTCTGTATATATGTTGCTGTTGGGGTTAGGGTTGGGTTGTTCTACATGTTACTGTTGGGGTTAGGGTTGGGCTGTTCTACCTGTATTATAGTTATTATGGTACATCCCAGTCGGGCTCCGCCTCCTGGGAGAGGTATAAAGGTCACTGCTCTGTCTGGGACCCCTCAGTCTGGGATCGTGTATTATATATGGTAGCTCTATTGTAGTAGTCAATAAAAGCCTTTATTTCCTCGAGCATCTCTAGCCTCGTGAGTTATATCGCGCATCACAGGGTAACCCAGATAAATCCAAGAGGGAATTTCTGAAACTATTCACAGGTCTGGGGAAGCTCCAAAGGGCTGATCATATTACCCTGAAGTCAAATGTCAAGCCATTGTGTTTATTAAACTAAGAGAGGTCTCACCGCACAGGTGCGACACAAGATTCACCCCGTGCTACAACAAGGAGTAGTATCGCCGGTGATGCAACCACCCAGCCCGGAAAGCTGATGCCAAGGGTCCACAGATGTCGGAATATTGTGTTACCAGATGGCCTGTATATATTCCTAGCAGTTGTATTCTAAATAATTGATTTGAACAGTATTGTCACCTTAGTCTAATGGATGACTTATTCATCTATAACAACTGAATTGTCATTCCCTGAGTGCTAAGGCTGGACATTCTCCAATGGTTACACCAGGGGCATCTGAATATCCCCAAGTACAGGGCTCGAGTCCATAATTCCCACACAGGTGACACGGTGGCAAATGGTTAGCACTGCCGCCTCACAGCGCCAGGGACCCGGGTTCAATTCTGGCCTTGGGTCACTGTCTGTGTGGAGTTTGCACGTTCTCCCCGTGTCTGCGCGGGTTTTCTTCGGGTGCTCCAGTTTCCTCCCACACTCCAAAGTTAGGTTGATTGGCCATGCTAAATTGCCTCTTAGTGCCAGGGGGACTAGCAGGGTAAATACATGTGGTTATGGGGATAGGGCCTGTTGTTGTCGGTGTGGGCTTGATGGGCCGAATGGCCTCCTTCTGCACTGTATGTATGTAATTCAGTCTGGTGGCAAGATCGTTCCAAAGCTATTGAGACCATCATTTCCAATTGTGCTATCTGTGCCATCTATAGGCCAAAAGCAAAAGGAACGGCTGATGGCTTAGTCCTTCCAATCCTAATCATGGGAGTGACTCGACATGTCTTCAAGGATTGTCAATATTACTCTCGATGGATCAAACAGCTACACAGGCCAATCTTGGCAGCGATTATTGCCAAGCTCAAGTAAGTTTTACCACACATTGCATCCCTGATTTAATTGTCTCTGATCAGGGCTGGCAGTTTGTAAGTGACTGTTTAAACACTTTACTGAGACAGATGGCTTTATCCACATCACCAGCTCCCCCAGATATCTTTAGGCCAATGGAGAGATCAAGAGAAGGATCCATATTGTCAAATCCTTGTTACAGAAAAATACAATATTGACCCAGCTTTACTGAGTTCCTACCACTGCAGAACAGGGATCTGTCTCCATCCAAATTATTAATGGCTAGGAGATCACACACCTAGCTCCCGCATCTCCCACATACCTTTGGTCTCAAGGTGACAGAGATAGAAAAGGTGCAGGAAATAGTGGACCACTACCATGTGAGCCAGGCAGTGACACAGTGTGAGGGACCAGATCAGAAACTCCAAGGTATATTGTGAAGTTAGCCTAGACCTCAACATTTTTTGATTTTGGCATTAGTGTGAACTCTACTACCTCGCCCACCACGGTATTGGAGCGGGCGAGGGTCCGGCAACGGAAACCTCCGTTGACCACAGGCGGGAATTTCCAGTCTCGCCCAAGTGAGGCCATAAAATCCCGCCCAATCTGTTTCGCTCCGGATGTGATTCTAGGAAGCTTTTATTAAAATAAACTTCATTTAGCACCACAGTTTAAATATAACAAAAAGAATTAACATAAGTTTTACCAATTGAAATACTTAAACATGACAAGGTATAATTATTAACAGCTAGCTATCTCTATTGTTCCAATTCAGCAAAATCCCACAGACATGCATCCATCTTCAGAATCAATTAGCACAAAAACAGATATGGTCCTGTGGGCGCTACCTTTCCAGCCTTTTTAAGCACTCTGAACAGAGATGCAGAAAGACACATGGGGCCTGATTTTACCAAAACTTCGCACCTGTTTTCGGGTGCAAAATCACGGTAAAGTTGGGCGTTGGGCCTATACCCGACCTATACCCGGGCCTATACTCTGCAACCGATTCCGAGCAGATTGCGGCTTTACCGACACCCGATTCGGGTGTGGGTCCGGCCCGCGCCCGAATCGGGCGGCCCGACGATTTAAATGCATTTGCATGCATTTAAATCGACTTAATGAACAGCGCGCCCAACTCTACCGCCAAATCCCACTTTACCGTCTTCTGGCCCGATCCACGTCCGCGCTGTTACCGACCTGCAAAATAAAAGTCTGAAGTCGCCGCTGCAGCCTCCGAAGAGCGGGGTCAGAGATTGCAACGGCTCCCTGACCCAGGTCATCCTCTGGTTGGGGGGTGGGAGGAGGGGAGGGATGACGTCTTATCCCCTGGGGGGGGGGAGGGGGGTGGGAGGGGAGGGGGTGTGACCGATCATTCCCTGGGGGGGGGGGGGGGGGGGGTGGAGAGGGGGTGTGATGTATCATCCCCTGGGGGTGGGAGGAGAGGGGTGACGTCTCATCCCCTGGGGGGGGGGGGGGGGGGTGGGGGGAGGGAGTGGAGGGGGTGTGACCGATCATCCCCTGGGGGGGAGGGGAGAGGGGGTGTGACGTCTCATCCTCTGGTCGGGGGGTTCCGCTGCCTGTCTGCGGCCGATCCCTCCTGGCACCATCACTGGTTCACTACCAGCCACAGATTACTCTTCCCTGCAGGTGCAAGAGAGCGGGAGAGATGGCCGTGGCTGGTAGTGAACCAGTGATGGTGCCAGGAGGGATCGGCCTCCCCCCCGCCCCCCAGGGGATGATCGTTCCCACCCCCTCCCTTCCCACCGCCCCCACCCCCCCCGGGGATGATCGGTCATACCCCCTCTCCTTCCCCCCCCCCCGCCCCCCCCCAGGGGATGATCGGTCACACACACACCCCCCCCCCCGACCAGAGGATGAACATCAGAGAGCTGCTCTCTCCGCTTTCTGCTTTTTTTTCGCGCCCGGGCGCGCTGTCAGATTTTTTTCGAACTGCGCATGTGCAGGTCAGAGCTCCGATTGGTCCGCCAGCGCTAAGCCCCGCCCACAGCGCGGATCGGGCCGGAGCCGGCAAAACGCGTATGGGCGCACTGGAAAGAGGATTCCAGGCGTGGATCTATTTGACGCCCAGATCCGGCACTTAGACTCAAAATGGTAAAATTCCCCCCATGGTCTTTTGATTTCCCTCCAGGGAAAGATCTATCTTCAAGCAGCAGAACTTCAGAGAAAGAGACCTATTTTTTGGCAGGTCCCAGTCTACAATCTCCAGAGAGAGAAAGAGAGACATAGAGAGTTACTTCTCTCTAAAGATCCCAAGCAGCAACTAAGCTTGTGTCTTTCTGTGAGCCTAGCCCCGCCCAATCACATGGTTTTTCCTGTCAAACCCTACTTTGAAAAACCCCAGGGGAAAACACAAAAACAACAGCCCTGCATTAGCCCAGATTAAAACAAACATTCCAGCAATTAGGATCAATTCTGCTTTTGCAACATCATCATGTAGGCTGCTCGTTATAGAAAAAGTGGCACTGGTAAATAGATCTGACTGCTAAAAAATTCCTGCACAAGAAACATGATACAAATACATTTCTTAAAGGCACAGTATCATCACACCAGGGGGAGTCTGTCTGGATCGGAGTCAAGAACCAGCTCGACCAGATTTTTGAGTCAGTCCATTCATTGGTTCTCCTATTGTGCGCACACTGACTATGGCTTTCGCTAGTGGAACAGATTTACACTGGTATGCACCAGTTGACAACCTTTATGAGACTGGATTGATACCCAGAGAACCAAGAAGACAACCGAGAACCAACCTAGAAGGTTCATGGCTCCTCCACAGGAAGACTATGATCCTTGACCTCCTCGAAAGGAAACAACATGATCTGCCAGTCTGGTCAAACGATCTTTTCCCTTTGACTCAGGGATGATGACATTGACTTTCAGAGTTTGTGGGAGTTGGGGCGGGGGGGGGGGGGGGTAATTAGATGTGCAAATATTTAATGAATAGAATGAAAGACTTGGGGAGAGATTTACTATGAAGGGTTAACGGCTCTTATGCTGATAGTCAATCTACATTATCAGTAATGTCAGATCTGACCACAGCTGAGGGAAAGATAGCTCTGGAAGGAACCTCATGTTTATCCATCGGTGCACATAGTTGTATGTACGTAATTAATGTTTGAAAGTTCCTGGATGCCTCATTTCCTGCAGTCTGTGATAAACACACCCCGGGACCATTTTCATTGATACTTCAGTCAGAAGTGTGGATGTTCACTGATGATTGCACGCTATTCAGTTGCATTTACAACTCCTCAGACACTGAAGCAGTCCATTTCCAGCTGCAATAAAAACTGGATAACATTCAGGTACGGAATGAGAAGTGACAAGCAACGTTCTAAGCAACTGCCAACCTTTGTTTCGGAACCACCCCCCCCCCAGGGTCAGAGACGTCACATCCCCCCTACCCCTCCCCCCCCACCCTCAGGGAAGAGATGTCACATCCCCCCCTACCCCCACCCCCCCCCTCTAGGGAAGAGACGTCACATCCCCCCCTACCCTCCCCCCCTCAGGAAAGAGACGTCACATCCCCCCCCCACCCCCCTCTAGGGAAGAGACATCACATCCCCCCCACCGCCCCCCCCCCTCAGGGAAGAGACGTCACATACCCCCCTACACCCCCCCCCCCCCTCAGGGAAGAGACGTCACATCCCCCCCCCACCCCACCCTCATGGAAGAGATGTCACATCCCCCCTACCCCCTCTCAGGGAAGAGACGTCACATCCCCCCCTACCCCCGCCCCCCCCCCCCCCCCCCCTCAGAGAAGAGATGTCACATCCCCCCCTATCTCACCCCCTCAGGGAAGAGATGTCACATCCCCCCCTACCCCCCCCCCCTCCCTCAGGGAAGAGATGTCACATCCCCCCCCTACCCCCCCCCCTCCCTCAGGGAAGAGATGTCACATCCCCCCACCCCCCCCCCTCCCCCCAGTGAAGAGACGTCATCTTCCCATCAGGACCCCCGGAGCAGGGCCAGGATCCAGGATCGCAAGATGCTTTCGACGGACACCAGCGATCAAGGTAGGTCGGGGGCCTGGGGGGTCCGATCCGGGGAGGGGGGGGGTGATGCTGGCGGGGCCTGCGACCCAGGGTGGACCAACTGGGGGGGAGGGGCCGTGTTGGGCTGCCGTGGTGGTTCGCGGGGGTGGTCTGCGAAGGGTGGTCGGGGGCGATTTGGCGGTTCAGTTGCTGATTTGAAGCCCTATCGGACTTGAATTCAGCAACACGGTAAATGCCCGGGCGCCGATCGGATCGGAGCCTCGTAAAGTGGGAATCCTTGGGTAAGTTGGGCGCGGGCTTCATTATGCCGATTTAAATGCATGCAAATGCATTTAAATCGGCCCGCTGGCTGATTTGGGCGTGCGCCGGATCGGCGCCCGGATCGGCGTTGGTAAAGGTTGGCCTTGGGTCGGGTCTGGACCGCGTTTTAGGCCCGACGCCCAACTTTACCACGATTTTGCGCCCGAAAACAGGTGCAAAATTTTGGTAAAATCGGGCCCATAGTGTTCTACGGCACGGAAAGAGGCCATTTGGCCCATCGTTTCTGCATCAGCCATCAAGCACCTATCTATTCTAACCCCATTTTCCAGCACTTGGTCCATAGCTTTGTATGCTGTGACATTTCAAGTGCTCATCTAAATTTTGTGAAGGTTCCCATCTCTACCACCATTTGAGGTAGTGAGTTCCAGATTCCCCCCACCCTCTGGGTGAAGGAACTTTTCCTTAAGTCTCCTGCTCCTTAAACTTACATCCCCATCACTTCTAAGCCTTTTGGCTAAGATCAAGCATCAGATTAAGCCAAACCTGGGGTGCAATGCCTCGTCTTGTCAGCTTGGATCTTGTTTGTCTCTCTTGTGGGGACATTGAATTGGATTCAATTGGATTTTGAGAACATGCCCCTGTCTACATCAACGGGGATGAAGTAGAAAGGGTTGAGAGCTTCAAGTTTTTAGGTGTCCAGATCACCAACAATCTGTCCTGGTCCCCCCATGCTGGCACTATAGTTAAGAAAGTCCACCAATGCCTCTACTTTCTAAGAAGACTAAGAAAATTTAGCATATCAGCTACGACTCTCACCAACTTTCACAGATACACCATAGAAAGAATTCTTTCTGGCTGTATCACAGCCTGGTACGGCTCCTGCTCTGCCCAAGACTGCAAGAAACTACAAAGGGTCGTGAATGTAGCTCAATCCATCACGCAAACCAATCTCCCATCCATTGACTCTGTCTACACTTCACACTGCCTCGGAAAAGCAGCCAGCATAATTAAAGACCCCATGTACCCCGGACATTCTCTCTTCCACCTTCTTCCATCGGGAGGTCACGTACCAACCGACTCAAGAACAGCTTCTTCCCTGCTGCCATCAGACCTTTGAATGGACCTCCCTCGCATTATGTTGATCTTTCTTTACACCCTAGCTATGACTCTAGCATTACATTCTGAACTCTCTCCTTTCCTTCTCTATGAATGGTATGCTTTGTCCGTATAGCATGCAAGAAATGATACTTTTCACTGTATGCTAATACATGTGACAATTATAAATCAAATCAAATCCTGGTATACTGAATGTTTACTTGTCTCCTTCTTGAATTTATGGATTCCAAACATATTTTTATTAATGCGACAACTTGTGAGAAACAGATTAATATTGACTGTAAATAATTTGTGAAAGGCAGGCGATGAACCAAAGATGCAATTTTTTTCACTGTATTTTTCACCACACCTAAGTTAGGATTTTAAATGTGAGCAGCCTAGAGCCATTTAAATTATAAGATTTGTGAAGTGAGGAGTATCTAGTGAATTAGCATATGGTGAAGATCAAATGTGCTCTACCCAGGGAAAAATGCAAGATAAGTGGAGAATTTCTTATTAATTCAGTCAAGGTAATTAAAATGGGATTTATTTCAAAAGAGTTATTTCATGCTTTACCACAGAGCCACGGAGCTTAAGGGAAAATAGTGTATAAAGAAATTAAGCTTGAGTATCTCATTATGGTGATTGACAACTGACCAACATACCAACTGAAAGTATTGTCTTGTATTTCATTGTAACACAATCCCTGCTGAGACTTAGTACATAGATTATGCTACAGGATTTCTAATATTTTATTTAACCTATTCCAAACTGGTAGGCAGATCTGTAATGTTCTCATTCATGTCTCACTTATTCTATTAACTTTTACGACACAATGGTTATCACTGCCACCTCTCACCGCCAGGAACCCAGGTTCAATTCTGGCCTTGGGCAACTGTCTGCGGGGAGTTTGCACGTTCTCCCCGGGTCTGCGTGGGTTTCCTCCGGGTGCTCCGGTTTCCTCCCACAGTCCAATGATGTGCAGGTTAGGATGTTTGGCCATGCTAAATTGTCCCTTAGTATTCCAAGATGTGTAAATTAGAGGGATTAGCAGGGTAGATGCGTGGTTAAGGGAATAGGTGGGGGAGGGGCCTGGATAAGATGCTCCGTGAGTCAGTCCAGAGGGGCTGAATAGTTTCCTACTACACTGTAGGGATTCTACAATTCTATGAAAACCCACAGGTGTATCAGCCAGTGCTTCAGTCAGTTCCACGGGAATTCCAGGGCGATTAGTTTGTGTCCACTTGTGGTCTCCATCTTGCAAAGGACTGTGCAGCCACTGGAGATGGGTCAGGAAGAATTTGCAAGGTTGAGAAATGATACCTATCAGGAAAGGATGAAAAGGCGAGGTCTCTTTTCTCTTGCTGCTGTTAGGGGACCAGATCAGAAACCCCAAGGTATACTATGAAGCCAGACTAGACCCTAACAATGGCATTAATATGAGGAGAAAATGTTTCACTGCAGGCACAATTCTATTGACAAACCAGGGAGGAAAAACTTTTATCAAAACAAATTTTATTTAATGACACCGTTTAGTTATAACAAATGATTTAGCCTAACCTTTAACAATTGAACAATACTTAAACATAACAAGATACAATTCTTAACTGCTAACCTATCACTATCAGTTCCAATCAAGCAAAATTTCTCTTACAGACTTAAACTCCTCTTTATAATTAGTTATCAAAACACAGGTATACTTAACAGTCCTGAAGCTTTCAGAAAACCTCTGGGGAGAGAGACAGAGAAACATTTGTTTCTTCTCGCAGGCCCAGGCCGCAACTGTTTGCATTTTAAAATGAAAATAAAACCGATCTTTTTTGTAAGCTCAACTCCTCCCATTTATCACATGACTGTCTCTGTCAATCAAGCTAACCAAAACTCACAAGACTCTGCATACCTAGTCTAAAATCCCAGGAGAACTTAAATAAACAAAAGGTCCATTAGCTCTACAAAGTAATACATTCCTATCAGCTATTATCCTGTACTCTTAGCTTCTGCTGCATGTTTTCCCAGACAAATTGACTCTTGCAACAAAACACTGCCTCTTAAAGCAACCCCACCTTAAACATAAAGGGGGGAATTTTCCCGTCCCGCCCACCACAAGAATCATAGCCAGCAAGGGACAGAACATGCAAAGGTCTCGGATGGGATTTTCCGGTTTTGAGGCGAATGCAGCTGGAAAATCCTGCCCAAAATATATCAAAGTAGCACAGTATTATCACAGTTTGATAAAAAATGACCACTTTCAAATCTGTGAGATTCAAGCAAGCAATTTATTTCAAACACATGTATGGAAGAGGGAACTTGAGTAATCCAAGGAACTTCTCTCAATGCTACAGGAGTTGCAGCACATATTTCTTGTCCTTATCTTCCTACTTTTGAGTACAATATTTCTCAACAGAGGTTTCTCAATAACCATATTATTCCATCATCTGATGTTTCCATTACCATATCTCAACCCTTAGTCTCGCTATGCCTTAGATTTACCCTTTAATCTCCTTCTTCCCACCTCGGGTGCAGGGTTGTAGAATTGCCCTTTCGTGCCTGACAATCAGTGTTACATAAGCACTGTAACACGCTTCACATATTTTTCTTTGAGGCATGACTTGGTTTTGTGAAGGGGAGGTCGTGTCTCACTAACTGATCGAGTTTTTCGAGGAAGTGACGAAGGTGATTGATGAGGGTAGGGCAGTGGATGTTGTCTACATGGACTTCAGTAAGGCCTTTGACAAGGTCCCTCATGGCAGACTGGTGCAGAAGGTGAAGTTGCATGGGGTCAGAGGTGAGCTGGCAAGGTGGATAAAGAACTGGCTCTGTCATAGAACACAGTAAGAGTTTTAACAACACCAGGTTAAAGTCCAACAGGTTTATTTGCTACCAAATAAATCTGTTGGACTTTAACCTGGTGTTGTTAAAACTCTTACTGTGTTCACTCCAGTCAAACGCCGGCATCTCCACATCATGACTACCGTCGGTCATAGAAGACAGAGGGTAGCAGTGGAAGGGTGTGTTTCTGAATGGAGGGCTGTGACAAGTGGCATTCCTCAGGGGTCAGTGCTGGGACTTTTGCTGTTTGTAATCAATATAAATGATTTGGAGGAAAATGTAACTGGTTGATTAGTAAGTTTGCAGACAATACAAAGGTTGGTGTATTTGCGAATAGCGATGAGGACCATCAGAGGATACAGCAGGATATAGATGGGTTGGAGACTTGGGCGGAGGGATGGCAGATGGAGTTTAATCCCGATAAATGTGAGGTAATTCATTTTGGAAGGTCGAATACAGAGAGGAAATATGCAGTAAATGGCAGAACCCTTAAGAGTACTGATAGGCAGAGGGATCTGGGTGTACAGGTGCACAGGTCACTGAAAGTGGCAACGGAGGTGGAGAAGGTCGTCAAGATGGCATACGGCATGCTGGCCTTCATCAGCCGGGGCATTGAGTTGAAAAATTGGCAAGTCATGTTGCAGCTTTATAGAACCTTAGTTAGGCCGCACTTGGAATATAGTGTTCAATTCTGGTTGCCACACTACCAGAAGGATGTGGAGGCTTTGGAGAGGATACAGAAAAGATTTACCTGGATGTTGCCTGGTATGGAGGGCATTAGCTATGAGGAGAGGTTGAAGAAATTTTATTTGTTCTCACTGGAACAATGGCAGTTGAGGGGTGACCTGATAGAAGTCTACCAGATTATGAGGGGCATGGACAGAGTGGATAGTCAGAAGCTTTTTCCCAGGATGGAAGAGTCAATTACTAGGGGGCATAGGTTTATGGTGTGAGGGACAAGGTTTAAAGGAGATGTACGAGACAAGTTTATTTACACAGTAGGTGGTGGGTGCCTGGAACTCACTGCTGGGAGAGGTAGTGGAAGCAGATACGATAGTGACTTATAAGGGGCATCTTGACAAATACATGAATAGGATGGGAATAGAGGGATATGGTCCCCGGAAGGGTAGAGGGTTTTAGTTCAGTCAGGCAGCATGGTCAGTGCAGGCTTGGAGGCCTAAGGGCCTGTCCCTGTGCTGTAATTTTCTTTGTTCTTTGTTCTTTGACCTTTAAACTAGTCAATTACAACAATTTGCTGACAAACACTTTTTTTGGGCATGTTGTGTCAAATTTTGCTCAGAACATTCAAAGATTTCCATTTTAACATAATTAAAGTTTTTTTTAAAGGATTCCGGGTGCAAATTGCACCCAAGCCTGCATCAGTTTAATTAATATTTATTCTTTGAGTCACCATTTAAAATCATTCACATTCACCAAACAACAAAATCTGCCATGCACCAGCGCTATTTGCTTATGTATAAAATTTGCTTTTGTCAAGAAACAGGGGCAGTTTTAAATAATTTATATCTGTATTTGTGGATATTGGACATAAGATATAGCTTTAGGTAAGTTTAATTTTGTGTTTCTGTATTTGAAAGGGCTAATGACTTTAGTTTGATTTTGATACATACATGGTAATGAGGGTTTACAATGTGAAAGCACCCAGGGCTTTAAGAAAAACTAGATTGTTGCTTAGCAACCAGGGGCCAGCCTAAGGCGGAAAGAACTTTTGAGTTCATGTTAAGCTAGACTCAGGGGAAGCCGTCAGGACAAAGGAGCTACAGACTTCCCGAAATGACAAAAGAAAATTCCCAGGAACCAGCGTGTTTAGACAAAAGTATGTCTTAGGAAGACAGTTAAATTACGGGAACAAAGAACAAGAAGTTGAACAAGGTCCTGTTTGGTGAAGTTAAAGTAAAAAGCAGAGAAAATTCTCTGAGTTCAAGAGACAGCTACAAGAACCAGATTTAAACTTGGCTGGAAGAGAAGCCAGAAATCTGAAGTAAATCAAAAGTTTTGTGACAACTTAATACCGTCGACTGATGGTGTGGCTGGGTACTTGGGGGATTGTGCGGAAGTTTGAATGCACGTAGCAATACAAGGCAGAAGAACACTAAAACCAGGGATAGAAATCCTGGAAATGGATCCTTGGTGATGACATCGGAGAGAAAGCGTGGTTTGGGAAAAGATTCCAAACATGTTCTCCAAGAGTGGAATTGGAATAGGGTGAAGGAATAGTGTATTAAGTTCATCTTTTGTTAATTAATAAAGGTTTTATTTTGTTGTTAAAATTAATTGGCTGTCCCGTGACTCTGTTCATCCATGTTTCTGAACCAAAAATGAAAGTACGATCGATCAAGCCAGGGTTTAATTCTGGGACTGACTCTCCAATAGTAACATAAACTGGGATCATAACTCTTTGCAAAGTATTCCTTGCTATATTTATATAGTTAAGAATGGTAACTTGGTGTTAATTGATTAATGTAGTTGAAAATGGTTTATCATTTCAAATCAAATCACCTCCTGTGAGTGAACTGATCTCAAATGACTGGAAATTAGCTTAAAAGTGCATAAAATGATTTGCTATCAATATTGGAGTTCGGTCGTCAGTTTCCTAGTGAATTAAAACATAAATTTAGTGGGTGGTGGTGGCCCAGTGGTATTATCGCTAGTCTATTAATCCAGAAACTCAGCTATTATCTGTGGACCCAGGTTTGAATCCCCCCCCCGCAGCAGGTGGTGGAATTTGAATTCAATAAAAAAAATCTGGAATTAAAAATCTACTGATGACCATTGTCGATTGTCGGAAAAGCCCATCTGGTTCACTAATGTCCTTTAGGGAAGGAAATCTGCCGTCCTTACCTGGTCTGGCCTACATGTGACTCCAGACCCACAGCAATGTGGTTGACTCTCAACTGCCCTCGGGCAACAAGGGATGGACAATAAATGCTGGCCAGCCAGAGACACCCATGTCCTTTGCATGAATAACAAAAAGGGACGTGGGTGTCACTTCAAAAGCAGAGAATGCTGGGAAAACTCAGCAGGTCCAGAGGCATTCATAGGGAGAGAAAACAGAGTTAATGTTTCGAGTCCATTTGACTCTTCTTCTGAGCTGAAGAGAGGGAGAAATGTGTTGAGTTATGTATTGTATAAGAGGGGGTGGAACAGCTGGAACTGAAAAGGTCAGTGGTTGTCAGCGATGCTCATGTCTCATGAATGAATGAAAAAAATTACATTCAAAATTATTTTAAATCATGCTCATCGGTGTCTTTGTGCCTGAAAGAACCAGCCTAACTTTTAGAGACTGTGTGAAGGCCTCCAAACGAGCGCAAGAGTGGAAAATCCCATTAATCCATCCCGCGCCTGTGTCCATTTTGAGGAAGAGAGCATTTTCTAATATGATTTTTTTAAAGCTAGCTCAAAAGATTGTGAAAACCCAATATTCAGGGAAAGTAATTTCAACTTGAAATTCCACAAATTTATAACAAATCAACATCAGGTGCACTCATGTCCTTTAGGGAAAGAAATCTGCCATCCTTACCTGGTCTGGCCTACATGTGATTCCAGAACCACAACAATGTGGTTAATCATCATAGAAATCCTACAGTGCAGAAGGAGGCTATTCGGCCCATCGAGTCTGCACTGACCACAATCCCACCCAGGCCCTATCCCCACATATTTACCCGCTAATCCCTCTAACCTACGCATCTCGGACTCTAAGGGGCAATTTTGAACCTGGCCAATCAACCTAGCCTGCACATCTTTGGACTATGGGAGGAAACCGGAGCACCCGGAGGAAACCCACGCAGACACGAGGAGAATGTGCAAACTCCACACAGACTGACCCGAGCCGGGAATCGAACCCGGGACCCTGGAGCCGTGAAGCAGCAGTGCTAACCACTGTGCTACCGTGCCGCCTCTCAACTGCCCTCTGAAATGGCCCAGCAAGCCGTTCAGTTTCAACTCGGGATAGGCAATAAACGCTAGCCAGCCAGCGACGCCCATGTCCCACGAATGAATAAAAAAACCCATCCTCAGCTGTTGCAAAAAAAAAATCTTCTGCAGGAAAATCCTTTGTTTGTCTTTGAAGGATGTCGTACTTTGTGACTGTGTGCTAATGTGGAAAGATCGGTATCATCCCAAAATTTGGGATTAGCAGGAATCGTGCTGTGTCCTTTGTTAGTTAGACTTTTATCCCTCACCATACTCCATGAAGATGTTTCTCTCACCATGTAGGTGCAAGCAGCTAACAGGTCAGTAAGAGTAATGGGACATCTGGAACTAAGTAGACAATGGGACTGGCAGGGCGGGGTTTTTCGTTCGTGCTCGCCGCAGGACTGGAAAATCCAGCTCAACAGACCTTTGCATGGTTCGTGTCCAGCCTGCTATGATTCCCGTGGTGGGTGGGATGGGAAAAATCCGCCCTCAGGCTATCTCCTCAACCAATGAAGTAAGACAGAGATAGAAAATAAAAATAAAAATTTGATTTTTAATTTTAAACCTTAGAAATCCCATTAATAATAATTTACTACCTGCAGGAATGAGACTCCGCAGTCGAAATTATTCCTTTTCTGGGCCGGAGGGGTTGATTGACGTTGCAGCAACATAAATCAAATCACTAAACAAAGTAAAAAGATAAAAACAAATTATTGCGGATGTTGGAATCTGAAAAAAACCCAGAAAATTCTGGGAAATCTCAGCAGGTCTGACAGCATCTGTGGAGAGAGAATAGAAAGAAGTCTCACAACACCAGGTTAAAGTCCAACAGGTTTATTTGGTAGCAAATACCATAAGCTTTTGGAGCGCTGCCCCTTCATCAGATGGAGTGAAAATCTTGTCACTTACAGTCATCCTTACAAGGGACAGACATCCACTCCATCTGACGAAGGGGCAGCGCTCCGAAAGCTTATGGTATTTGCTACCAAATAAACCTGTTGGACTTTAACCTGGTGTTATGAGACTTCTTACTGTGCTTACCCCAGTCCAACGCCGGCATCTCCACATCGAGAGAGAATAGAGCCAGTGTGTCGAGTCTGGATGACCCTTCGTCAGAGTTTCATCAGAACTTCAAAAACAAAGTACTTACACTGTTGAGCAATAGCCCTATCTTTTTGCTGTGAGTTTAAAGGACAGTTGGATACAAATACAGCAACAATGGAAAACGCACTGGGAGCCTGCGGGGGAGTTCTGGTTTGTGCAAATCACAGGGAATGTTAGGAGTTGCTTGACAAGTTACACAATAATAATGTTGATTCTGGGCCAATTTGCCATTCTGGTGTTTTTTTTGTTTTCCTGATGTGCATTTCGTTCTTTTGCTTAGCGCCTTAAATTGTCCTCTGGGTCTCAACCCTTCAACTGATTGGAACAGCTTCCACCTATTCTCCCTGGGCCCCTCATGATTTTCTGCTCATTATCACATTGCTGTTTGTGGGAGCTTGCTGTGCGCAAACTGGTTCTCACATTTCCTACATCACAACAGTGATTACACTCCAATAATTCTGCATTGGCAGTGTCATGATGGCTACAAAGGACACGGGGGATCATCAATAAATTTCCCTGTGAACTTTGTGGAGTACAAGATGCCTTACTGAGCGAGCGAGCGAGGGCTGCCCAATGGGAAGTGGTCAATAGGGGATTTTACCTGTTAATTCACTTGGACCTGGGTTGTAGGTCCTGAGGTGAAGACTACCTGACAGTAAGACGCGGGCACCTCCCTGTCCTTTGGTTCACAATAAAGGGTGTTGGTGATGGGAAAACTGGCATTTCGCTGAATTACAACCGGCTGTTAAATATTCCGAGGTCCAGGAATCATAGAATCCTTACAGTGCAGAAGGAGGCCATTCAGTCCATCGGGTCTGCACTGATTCTTACCCAGGCTTACCCTCTAACCCCGGGATGCATAGGTTAGGGGGATTAGCAGAGTAAATATTTACTCTGCTAATCCCCCTAACCTACGCACCCCGGACATACTGTCTTCCAACTTCTTCCGTTGGGAAAAAGATACAAAATTCTGAGATCACATACCAACCAATTCAAGAACAGCTTCTTCCCTGCTGCCATCAGAGTTTGAATAGACCGACCTTATATTAAGTTGATCTTTCTCTACACCCTAGCTATGACAGTAACACTACATTCTGCATCCACTCCTTTCCTTCTCCTCTATGTATTCTATGAATGGTATGCTTTGTTTGTATAGCGCGCAAGAAACAATACTTTTCACTCTATACCAATACAAGTGACAATAATAAATCAAATCAAACATCTTGGGGTGCTAAGGGGTAATTTAGCATGGCCAATCCACTTAACCTGCACATCTTTAGAGTGTAGGAGGAAACTGGAGCACCTGAAGGAAACCCATGCAGACACGGGGAGAACGTGCAGACTCAACACAGTCACCTAAGGCTGGAATTGAACCCAGGTCTCTGGCGCTGTGAGGCAGCAGTTCTAACCACTGTGCTACCGTGCCACCCTATCACTATCAAAATGCAATTTCCCTTTCAGCATACAATGTATTGTAGATTTTGATGTGTTTACATAACAAAGGAACGGTAGGAGGTACCTGTGAAGATTCTGCAAGTGTAACAAGTGTTTAGAAAATCCTTTGTTCTTTACATGTGACTTTCAACCCAATTCTTCTTTGGCCAGCCATTAATTGGCAATTCTGGAGATTACAGACAAAGCTGCCGGAAGATTTCACAGAAAGGAAATCAAAAGAACCAAGATCTTTGATCAAGTTGATTCTAAAGATTATAATGAATGTGTGAAACATGCAAAATAAATACAAGTGTTTCAAATCACGGACGAGTGTTTTGCTTGTGTTTGAAACTCATGCAGAAGCTGTGAGCTGAGCTTCCTCTACTTTTGTGTAGGAAGAATGTAGAAAGGCCAAATAAAACTAAAGTGGGGGTGCAGGAGCAGAGGGGTGTGATGGGTTTCATGTACAGATCATTAAAGGTGGTAGGGCAAGTGGATGGCATGGTGGCACAGTGGTTAGCACTGCTGCTCACAACGCCAGGGACCTGGGTTCAATTCCAGCATCGGGTGACTGTGTGGAGCATAGAACATAGAACAGTACAGCACAGAACAGGTAGAGTTTGCACCTTCTCCCCATGTCTGTTCCTCCAGGTGCTCCAGTTTCCTCCCACACTCCAGGGGTGTGCAGGTTAGGTGGATTGGCCATGCTAAATTGCCCCTTGGTACTGAGGGATTAGGGCCTGGGTGGGGTTGTTGCCAGTGTCGGCCTCCTTCTGCACTGTAGGAATTCTATGATTCTAAATTGAGAAAGTGGTTAATAATGCATACTGGATCCCGGGCTTTTCAAATGAGTGCAATAGTACAAAAACAAACACATTATGATGAACCTTTGTGAACCATTGGTTTAGTTGTGACTGAAAATTCTGTCAATTTCTGGGCACCACACTCCTGGAAGGATATGAAGACATGAGAGGTAGTGCAGGAAGTATTTAGAAGAAATGTCCCAGGAGTGAAAGAGCTCAGCGTGGAGGATTGAGTTGGGGCTGTTCTCCTTAGAGGAGGTTAAGGGGAGATAGACCTGTTCTGTCCACGATTTTGAATAGACAGGGAGAAGCAGCTCCCACTGGGGGAAGGTCAAGAACCAGCAGATATCCATTCAATGTGATTGGCGTAAGAAGTGATGGCGGTGCGAGGAGAAGGTTTTTACACAGCCAGTGGTTATGATCTGGAATGTACTGCCTGAGAATGAGGTGGAGGCAGGTTCAAGGGAGTGGGACTCACTGAGTTACTCTTGCAGCTTTAGATTCTTGATTCTATGATTCCCTCTTCATGCAATGTCCTTCTTGTCTGAGGGTTGTTAATCATGGCCGTCCACAAATTGTTTTTAAATTCATTTATGGAATGTGGACATCCCTGATCAGACCAATAGTTGATGCCCATCCCTAGTTGCCCCTGAGAAGGTGATGGCGAGCTGCTTCCTTGAAATGCTGCAAGTCCCTGACGTGTAGGTACACCCACAGTGCTGTCAGGGAAGGAGTTCCAGGATTTTGATCTATGACATAATATCAAAATGGGGCAAACCAAAGAATTAGGCCCCAAGAACTACTTCAGCCAGCATGGGAACTGAACCCATGTTACAAAGCACCACACTCTATCGAACTGAGTTAACTAGCCTCATCTACGATTGAAACATCAGGAATGTTTGACCCTAGCAGCGGTATTGGGAAGTGACGAGCACTCTCTCTTTGGGTGGGATTTTCCAGCTGTGCTCGCCCCAAAACCGGAAAATCCCACCCGAGGTCAACGGACCTTTGTATGGTCTGCCCCCTCCCCCCCCACCCCGCCCGCTATGATTCCCGTAGTGGGCGGGACGGGAAAATACCCCCTTTGTCTTTGATCACTGAACCTCGAATGTGTTGGACAGAGAGAGAGAGACAGACAGACAGAAGCTAAGTCTGTTGACAACACAATTTACACCTCAAGGTACATAACATTCAGTGAGTGTTCAGAACACACAGCCTTCCAACTGCAGATGAAAAGAATCAATGCACTGAAGATATTAGAAATAAATACTGGAAATGCTCGGCAGGTCAGGCAGCACCTGTGCAGAGAGAGAGAGAGTGAGCGACCACTTGAACGTTTGATTTTTCATCAGAACTGGGAAAAATTAGAGCGGCACAGTGGTTAGCACAGCTGCTTCACAGCGCCAGGGACCTGGGTTCGATTCCCGGCTTAGGTCGCTGTCTGTGTGGAGTCTGCACGTTCTCCCCTTGTTTGCTGTGGGTTTCCTCCGGGTGCTCCGGTTTCCTCCCACAGTCCGAAAGACGTGCTGGTTTGGTGCATTGGCCGTGCTAAATTCTCCCTCAGTGTACCCGAACAGGCGCCGGAGTGTGGCGACTAGGGGATTTTCACAGCAACTTCATGTAAGCCTACTTGTGACAGTAATGAATAAACTTTAAACGAAACTTTAGCTCTAATAGATTTCAAGGAAGTGAAAGGAGGGAGGTTGGAAAAAAATAACTAAAGGGAACTTTGAGATAGAGTGGATGAGAGGAGGGATTAAATAACAAAGGCTGTGTGGTGTAAGGCCAATGGGAATGGTAATATGACAGGTAAAGGAACTAAAGTTGTGTCTGGAAGAGATGTGAATGACAGAATCATGAATCACTCAACAGCAAAAAGAAATAAAACAAAGAGAGAAAAAAGAGTGAGAAAGCTAAGCCAGGAAAGAAAAGGGGAAACAAAATCATAGAAGATCATAGAAACCCTACAGTGCAGAAAGAGGCCATTCGGCCCATCGAGTCTGCACCGACCATAATCCCACCCAGGCCCTACCCCCATATCCCTATAACCCACTAATCCTTCTAACCTACACATCTCGGGACACTAAGGGCAATTTTTAACCTGGCCAATCAACCTAACCCGCACATCTTTGGACTGTGGGAGGAAACCGGAGCACCCGGAGGAAACCCACGCAGACACAAGGAGAATGTGCAAACTCCACACAGACAGTGACACAAGCCGGGAATCGAACCCGGGTCCCTGGAGCTGTGAAGCAGCAGTGCTAACCACTGTGCCACCGTGCCACCCACAAAAATGGGAGCAGAAGTTATGACCTGAAGGTTTTGAACTTAATGGTGGTTGGGAAGGCGGTAAAGTGCTTAGTGTGAGGATGAAGTTGTGTTCTTCATTGCTTACATTGAGCCTCATTGGTAAAGCTTGGGAGGCTGAGGACAGGAAAGTCAGAGTGGGAACAAGGTAGAGACATAAAGCGACAGGAGTTGGGGGGAGGGTTGGCAGAGCTCGTGGCCATGTTTGCGGACTAAACAGAAAGGTTCCACAAACCTGACATCCAACTGCAGAAGGAGTGGGTCAGAAGTAGACACAACGCCAAGGGGGCAATAATGGCAGGATTCCTCGTTTCACTCAGGTTGACACGGGATCGAGCGCCGATACCACCCCACCAGCGGGTTGGGAGTTCACACTCCTGTTGGAATCACAAAAATATTGACTTAGGGATACAATAATTCCAAGCAAAAAAAAAAAGATGTTGTAAAATATACAGCAGGTCTGGCAGCATCTGTGGAGAGAGAGATGAAGAAAGCTAACATTTCAGGTCGATGACCTCCATCAGTGGAAGAGTGAAAGAGTGTAACAGTGACTGATTCACTGTCGCCAATTCTGATGAAAAGTGGCTGAGCTCACACATTACACTCTGTGTTTTTCACCCATGCCCCCTGCCCTGCTGAGTATCCCCTGCATTCTCTGTATTTAATGCAGCCTCCCGACATGGATAGGATTTCGCCCTATGCTGGTTATTTTTGCAGTCACTTTTCTTCATGGGAGCACAATCCGGCTTTCAAAATGGGCCAGGCACATTTGGATGATTGATTGGACTGTTGGCATATACATCAAAGCTGGGCCGCCCAGTACTAAAAAGCTGATACTAAGCAATAAAATACCAGCGTTGCATTTGGACAGATATTTTATGAACACTAATCCATTACTCTTTTTCCCTGCAGGAATTCCAAGAACGGGTTTTTTTTTTTTTGCAATTTAATGAAGATTTGTATGGATCAATATGATAGTAAGATTTGAAAGAAGAGGCTCAGGCAGATAAGACATTCATTTTCTAGGTTTTAACTCAAGCTGTTTTAAGTATGAGAACTGGGTTCTATTGATCTGCAGTTGTTTGTGCAGAGAAACCAGGGATAATTGTCAGCTTGGCTCAACCTTACTGTGAGGAAATGAATGCTCTTCCTCGGTATTTTATGTTATCCCACAAAATAATTGAGATTTATCGACTTCCATTGTAAATGTATGCAATAATAACTATTATTAATAACAATTACACACATACTTGTGACCAGACAAATCGTCAGCACATTCACCACAGATTTTGAGCTGAGAACAAAAACAGAGTTAACATTTCAAGTCCGTATGACTCCTCTCTAGAGGCAATGGCCTAGTGGTATTATCGCTTAGAATATTAATCCAGAAAGTCAGCTAATGTTCTGGGGACCCGGGCTCGAATCCCGCCATGGCAGATGGTGGAATTTGAATTCAATAAAAATTATCTGGAATTAAGAATTGACTGATGGCCAGGAAACCATTGTCAATTATTGGAAAAACCACATCTGGTTCACTAATGTTCTTCAGGGAAGGAAATCTGCTACCCTTACCTGGTCTGGCCTACATATCACACCAGAGACACAGCAATGTGGTTGACTCTCAATTACCCACTGAGCAAGGGCAACTAGGGATGGACAAATAAATGCTGGCCAGCCAGCGACGCCCACGAACCATGAATGAATAAAAAAAACAGCTCTGAGTGGGATTTTCCAGCCCTTCCTTTTGGCAGCATCCTCTGGTCCCGCCAAAGTTGACCTCCATCGTGGGTTCCCTCACGGCGGGACAGGTGTGCATTGCAAGTTGCTCATGACAGCGGTGAGATCTGAAGATCCCATCGGCAGCCAATGGCTTGATGCCTCTGCCATGGGAAATCAGGCCGCGGTTGGTGTGGAGGGCCTGGAGAATTCCACACATTGACGGGCAGAATTTTCCCATCCTGCTCACTGCCGGAATCGTGGTAGGTGGGACAGAAAGTTAGGCAGACTATGTAATGGCCCATTTGACTTTGGATAGGGATTTCTGGTGTGGGGGCGTGCGTGGCCGGAAAATCCTGCCCCCTGTTTCTCTCTCCACAGATACTGCCAGACCTCCTGAACTTTTCCAGCATTCTCTGTTTTCATTTCAGATTTCCAGCATCTGCAGTATTTTGCTTCTATTTTAGTGTATGGATGCATTCTTTGTTTCAGCATGGTTGAGGAGTCTGGGTCTATACTTGATGCAGTTCATAAGGATTGAGGGGGGGATCTGATTGAATCTTACAGAATACTGAAAGGCTTAGATAGAGTGGACACGGAGAGGATGTTTCCACCAGTGGGAGAGACTCGAATTTGAGGAAACAACCTCAGAGTGAAAGGGTGCTCCTTTAAAACTGAGACGTGGAGGAATCTCTTCAGCCAGAGGGTGGTGAATCTGTGGAACTCATTGCCACAGAGGGCTGTGGAGGCCAGGTAATTGAGTGTCTTTAAGACAGAAATAGATAGGTTCTTTATCAATAAGGGGATCAAGGAGCATGGGGATGAGAAAAATATCAGCCGTGATTGAATGGCGGAGCAGACTCGATGGGCCGAGTGGCTTAATTCTGCTCCTATATCTTGTGGCACCATAAGTATTGCTCCTTGATTTAAACTTTTCATTTTCAGAGTAAGATCTATCTTTATGACGTTCCACAAGCTCATATTAAAATGCAGCCACTGACCTCTTGAACCCAAATCCTACCTGTTCCTTTCTCATTGCTCTCCGGGCTTCCAAAACATCTGATAGATGCGAAGGGACAGCCCAGGGTCACTGATAGCTGATAGAGTAGTGAAACCATTCAAATCACAGCAGCATTCGTTCTTACACCACTGCACACTGATCGCTGAGCCACTCACAGACCAACAAAACAATCCCAATTAAACAGCAATAAATTGATTTTACAATACATGATAATACAATGCGTGATGGTACATTGTGTATCAGCAGCACACAAAATTACAAGAGAATCATTAAGCCTGGTGGATGTACCATCCTGATTCTGGCAGATCCCTGAGATTGAAGCCCAGTTTGTTTCTTCACATCTGTATCTGGATCCCAAGTGGGGACAGGGAGCCAATGAATTTTGATAATCATCAGGGAAGGCCTGTTTGGCAGCACAGATCGTACAGAGGTGATAATTAAACTTATATGGCAATGGAAAATGCATTCACTCATCCACCGTGTGAGATATCACCTCTGTATACTTTATTAGCTGCATACGTTCCTCCAGGAAAATTGCAGTCAACAACAGCAGCAAATTTGTGGGGCGAATTTAAACAGTGTTTCCGTTTGTTCCTCACCGTATTTACTGGCCACTAATCCAGAGGCGATGCAGTCGTCTCAACAATGAGAGAGATGTACCCTGTTTGATATTCACTCTGACCTGTGGCTTTCCCCTGTGTGTCTGTGTCAGTGGCCGATAATCGTGCTCTCAAGTGTTGTGTTGAATCTGAAAGATGATTACTGGTGTTTGAGTTATTTATCGCAGTTTTGTTTCCATTTGAAACTGCATCCGGATGTTGGAGGGCAGCACAGTGGCACAGGTGGTTAGCACTGCTGCCTCACAGTGCCAGGGACCCGGGTTCGATTCCGGCCTTGGCTGACTGTCTGTGTGGAGTTTGCACATTCTCCCCGTGTTTGCGTGGATTTCCTCCGGGTGCTCTGGTTTCCTCCTACAGTCCAAAGGTGTATGGGTTAGGTGGACTGGCTATGCTAAGCTGTCGCTTAGTGTCCCAGGATGCGTAGGTTAGGGGGCATTAGCGGGGTAAATATGTGGGGTTACGGGGATAGGGCCTGGGTAGGCTTGTTATCAGTGCAGGCTCGATGGGCCGAATGATCTCCTTCTGCACTGCAGGGATCCTATGATTCCATTCTATGACACGGGTACAAATGGGGTCCTGTGTCAGGAGCGTGGGAGAACTCCTGGAGTGTGGGCAGACACACAGCGAGTAAGGGTTGCTCAGTTACTGTTACTAAACATCTACTGTTAGTCCCTAGACGCCAGTTATTGGAACCCGATAGATTGACATGGTGCCGGGAGTTGGTAGAATGGCAAAGGGACTTTGCCGCATTGACCCACTCATGTTCAACCGAACCTTTGCAGACAACTGGACGAAGTTTGAAAAAGATTATTGCATCCATTGCGATGCCGGCCTATCCAATAAATCAAAGGAGCGACAGCGCTCTGACCTCAGTATCGTCTGCAAACACAGGGAGGAGTTGGACCTTGCTGATGCTCTTTCCAGAACCTTCCAAACTACCACTGACCTAGCAGATCGTGAGGAGGACATTGACATCATGACCTTACAGTTCCTCGCATCTTATTGAATTGAGGGACTTGAGAATGCCCAACAAGTGGATCTCATTGGCAGACAACTCCATGAAGTCATTATGAAAGGCTAGCTCGAGTTCTCAAAGCAGCTTCCCCACAAACTCCACACATCCTTCTCTATGCGAGAGGAGCTAACTGTACAAGGAGGGCCGACACTGCGTGGTCAGCGATTCATCATCTCTACCTCTTTGCAGAGGTACTACACCCAGAAACTCCATCAGGGGCACCCAGGATTGGAGGCAACCAGGTACAGGGCAAAAGGAATCCAACACTGGCCATCGATGTATGTGGACATGGAGAGAGAAGTATCCAGGTGTGCACCTTGCAATGTACTCGATCCACATCAAACCGAGGAACCATTGCACCCACCTGAGGTCCTGGATCTCCCATGGTTGTTCCCGTCAGCTCTTATTTTCGAATGGGGCAGTAATCAGCAATTGATCCTTCTTGACTGGTACTCTGGTTGGTATGAAATCAACCACACGGTAACAGGTGTCCTTGCGGTGTACCCCAGGGCTGCAGGGCTTGCTGCATTGGCCTCTTTTGGAGTCTCCATTTCCATTGGTGTGGAGGGCCTGGATTGCAGGCTGACTGCAGTTTAGGGGCACTGCACAAGCATGGGACTTTCATCGCACCACCAGTAGTCCACTGTATCTGCAGTCCTGGCAGAAAGAGCAGTGTGTTCAGCCAAGCACCTGCTTGAGAAATGAGACTGAGACCGCAGATTACTATGCTGTACTCCTCAAGCTGTGAAACATACCTAGACAGGGTTTGCCATTGTGCACACAGTGCATGCTCTCTAACTGCACCAGGACCACAGGTCCTATTGCTAAGACCCTCTTGCCACCAAAGGTTGAAAGCAGTGTGAGTTTTCCCCTTATGAAGCGGCGACAAAGGGGAAAGCAATATTATGTCCGCAATGCTTGCGCACTTTGTCCTCTAGAACCTGGGCAAATGGTCAGGATCCAGACCACATACGACCATGACAAATTGTCGCTGGTACATGGTCATGCTCCACAGCCAAACAGCTATGTGGTTTCCTCCCATGGTGCTCAGAGTATATGTAACCATCGTCACCCACTGCACCTATCTGAACCACAGTCTTCAACCACTATGGTACCTTCTGCATCCGGCCTGCAATCCAGGCCCTCCATGCCAATGGAAAGGGTGACTCCAAAGGAGACCAACGCGGCCTCAGGACACACTGCAAGGACATCTGATGCCATTCACACTGAAGACCACAACCCGTGGACATCTCAAGCAGAGCCAACTGGTGACAAGGTGGCACAGTGGCTAGTACTGCTGCCTCGCAGCGCCAGGGACCTGGGTTCAATTTGCAGCTTGGATCACTATCTGTGTGGAGTTTGCACGTTCTCCCTGTGTCCGCCTGGGTTTCCTCCAGGTGCTCCGGTTTCCACCCACAGTCCAAAGGTGTGCAGGTTTGGTGGATTGGCCATAGTAAATTGCCCCTTCGTGTCAGGTGGACTAGCTAGGGTAAATGCATGGGGCTATGGGGATAGGGCTTGGGTGGGATTGTGGTTGGCGCAGAATCGATGGGCCGATTGGTCTCCTTCTGCACTGTTGGATTCTGTGGTACAATCACACACTCGGGCACCAAATCCAAGGTTAAAGGACTATCCGATGAACGAGTCTACAAATGGACTCTGTTTTAAAAAGTCCGAGTGAGGGGAGACGTGATGGGCTGTGCACCAGCAACTGCAACCGAATCAGTATTCTGCACAATTTAAATAGTTATGTGTTGTTAGCCCTGTTTAATTTCATATGTGTAAATAATTTATGCTTTGTGACTGTCCTCCTACATTATTCTTCAGTACGACCGGTTGTCCCAACTTAAAACATGTAGATTGGAGGCTAAAAACAGCACCCGAATCCCCTCTACTACCAAATTCCCAATCTCAAACCAATATTTACACTCTGTTTACATTACACCACAACCAGTCTGTGTGATAATCTGAGTGCGATGATGAAAAAAAATGTTTTTCCACTCATTGCGAGTCATTGGGATCCAGAATGATTTATCCAAGAAGGTGGTGGAAGCTCATTCCACAAATAATTTGAAGAGGGAATTGTACAGGGGCTTGAGACTGGGAAACTTACAGAGATTAGGACAAAAATACTGGCAAGGTGGGACTAAGAACGCCCGCTCTTTCAATGAGCTAGCACAGGTGGGATGGGACAAAAGGCCTCCTCTGTGCCAATAGTTTCTGAGATTCATCAGCACATCCAATCAGGCATAGAGTGTAAAAACAATCATGAAAATTTGGGCATGGAAAAGTGTGAGATTATGCACTTTGGAAAGAGGAATGGAAGCATAGACTACTTTCTAAATGGGAAAATGCTTAGGAAATCAGAAACACAAAGGGGCTTGGGAATCACTGTTCAAGATTCTCTTAAGTTTAACATGCAGGTTCAGTTGGCAGTTAAGAAGGCAAATGCAATGTTAACATAGAACATAGAACATAGAACATTACAGTGCAGAACAGGCCCTTCGGCCCACGATGTTGCACCGACCAGTTAAAAAAAAACTGTGACCCTCCAACCTAAACCAATTTCTTTTCGTCCATGAACCTATCTACGGATCTCTTAAACGCCCCCAAACTAGGCGCATTTACTACTGATGCTGGCAGGGCATTCCAATCCCTCACCACCCTCTGGGTAAAGAACCTACCCCTGACATCGGTTCTATAACTACCCCCCCTCAATTTAAAGCCATGCCCCCTCGTGCTGGATTTCTCCATCAGAGGAAAAAGGCTATCACTATCCACCCTATCTAAACCTCTAATCATCTTATATGTTTCAATAAGATCCCCTCTTAGCCGCCGCCTTTCCAGCGAAAACAATCCCAAATCCCTCAGCCTCTCCTCATAGGATCTCCCCTCCATACCAGGCAACATCCTGGTAAACCTCCTCTGCACCCTCTCCAAAGCCTCCACATCCTTCCTGTAATGTGGGGACCAGAACTGCACACAGTACTCCAAGTGCGGCCGCACCAGAGTTGTGTACAGTTGCAACATAACGCTACGACTCCTAAATTCAATCCCCCTACCAATAAACGCCAAGACACCATATGCCTTCTTAACAACCTTATCTACTTGATTCCCAACTTTCAGGGATCTATGCACACATACACCTAGATCCCTCTGCTCCTCCACACTATTCAAAGTCCTCCCGTTAGCCCTATACTCAACACATCTGTTATTCCTACCAAAGTGAATTACCTCACACTTCTCCGCATTAAACTCCATCCGCCACCTCTCGGCCCAACTTTGCAACCTGTCTAAGTCTTCCTGCAAACTACGACACCCTTCCTCACTGTCTACCACACCACCGACTTTGGTGTCATCAGCAAATTTGCTAATCCACCCAACTATACCCTCATCCAGATCATTAATAAATATTACAAACAGCAGTGGCCCCAAAACAGATCCCTGAGGTACACCACTTGTAACCGCACTCCATGATGAATATTTACTATCAACCACCACCCTCTGTTTCCTATCCGCTAGCCAATTCCTGATCCAATTTCCTAGATCACCCCCAATCCCATACATCTGCATTTTCTGCAGAAGCCTACCATGGTGAACCTTATCAAACGCCTTACTAAAATCCATATATACCACGTCCACTGCCTTGCCCCCATCCACCTCCTTGGTCACTTTCTCAAAAAACTCAATAAGGTTAGTAAGGCACGACCTACCTGCCACAAAACCATGCTGACTATCACCTATCAATTCATTACTCTCCAAATAACTATAAATCCTATCCCTTATAATTTTTTCCAACATCTTGCCGACAACAGAAGTGAGACTCACCGGTCTATAATTCCCGGGGAAGTCTCTGTTCCCCTTCTTAAACAATGGGACAACATTCGCTAACCTCCAATCTTCTGGTACTATACCAGAGGCCAACGACGACCTGAAGATCAGAGCCAGAGGCTTTGCAATCACTTCTCTTGCCTCCCAGAGAATCCTTGGATAAATCCCATCCGGACCAGGGGATTTATCTATTTTCAGACCCTCCAGAATATCCTGCACATCCTCCTTATCAACTGTAATACTGTCTATTCTACTCCCTTGCAACCCAGTGTCCTCCTCAGCTATATTCATGTCCCCTTGCGTGAACACCGAAGAGAAATATTGGTTCAATGCTTCACCAATCTCCTCCGGTTCCACACATAACTTCCCTCTGCCATCTATAACTGGCCCTAAACTTGCCCTAACCAACCTTCTGTTCTTGACATACCTATAGAACGCCTTAGGATTCTCTTTAACCCTATCCGCCAAAGTCTTCTCATGTCCCCTTTTAGCCCTTCTAAGCTCGCTCTTCAACTCCCTCTTAGCCAATCTAAAGCTTTCTAGTGCACTACCCGAGTGCTCACGTCTCATCCGAACATAAGCCTCCTTTTTCTTTTTAACCAACAAAGAAACTTTTTTGGTGCACCACGGTTCCCTAGCCCTACCAATTCCTCCTTGCCTGACAGGGACATACCTATCACAGACTCGCAGTAGCTGCTCCTTGAAAAAACTCCACATGTCGGACGTTCCCAGTCCCTGTAATCTCCTAGTCCAACCTATGTTTCCTAATTCTCTCCTAATAGCCTCATAATTACCCTTCCCCCAGCTAAAACCACTGGCCCGAGGTTCATGCCTATCCCTTTCCATCACTAAGGTGAACGTAACCGAATTGTGGTCACTATCACCAAAATGCACACCAACTTCCAAGTCTAGCACCTGGTCTGGCTCATTTCCCAGCACCAGATCCAATATAGCCTCACCTCTAGTTGGCCTGTCTACATACTGAGTCAAAAAACCTTCCTGCACGCTTTGAACAAAAACTGACCCCTCTAACGAGCTAGAGCTATAACAATTCCAGTCAATATTAGTCAAGTTAAAATCCCCCAACAATTGCCCTATTACTTTCACTCCTAAGCAGGATTGACTCCGCAATCCTTTCCTCAACCTCTCTAGAACTTTTAGGAGGTCTATAAAAGACTCCCAACAGGGTGACCTCTCCTCTCCTATTTCTAATCTCCGCCCATACTACCTCAACAGATAAGTCCTCATCAAACCTCCTCTCTGACACTGTGATACAATCTCTGACCAATAATGCTACCCCTCCCCCTCTTCTACCTCCTTCCCTACTTCGACTAAAACATTTGAACCCCGGGACCTGCAGCATCCATTCCTGCCCCTGCTCTATCCATGTCTCTGAAATAGCCACAACATCGAAGTCCCAGGTACTGATCCACGCTGCAAGTTCACCCACTTTATTGCGAATACTCCTGGCATTGAAGTATACACATTTCAAACCCTGCTCCACCCCACCTCTGCAATGCCGTGCATTGCAGTCCCCATCCATGCATCCCTCACTTTCAGCCCCACTACTCAGGATCCCTCCCCCCCCCCGAATCAGTTTAAACCTCCCTGCATGGCCTTAGCAAATTTACCCCCCAGGATATTGGTCCCCTTCTGATTAAGGTGTAGACCATCCTTCTCATAGAGGTCACACCTTCCCCAGTACGAGCCCCAATTGCTTAAGTACCTGAACCCCTCCCTCCTGCACCATCCCCTCAGCCATGAATTCAAACCTTCCCTCTCCCTATTCCTCTCTAAACTATCCCGTGGTACAGGCAAGAGTCCAGAGATAACCACTCTGTCAGTCTTGGCCTTTAGTTTCCACCCCAACTCCATAAATCCCTGCCTAATATCCCCTTCCCCTATCCTCCCTATGTCGTGTGTCCCCACATGTACAATAACTTGTGGTTTATCTCCCTCCCCCCTAAGAGTCCTGAATACCCTGTCAGACACATCCCGGACCCCAGCCCCTGGTAGGCAACACACCAACCCTGAGTCCCTACCTTTAGTTCCGACCCTCCTATCTGTCCCCTTAATTGTGGAGTCCCCAATCACAAGGCCCAGTCTTTTACAGCCCCTAACCACCTGAGCTTTCTCACTCGGCTCACCCCCAGAGATCTGCTCTCTATGCTCAGTTGATTCCTCCTCAACTGTAGCCTCCAGCACCGAAAACCTATTATGGAGGGGAACCGCCCCAGGGGATTGTCTTCCCGATTGCTTCTTACCCCTCCTCCTGGCATTGACCCAAGCCTCATTTCTAGGAGTTACTATTTCTCTATAACTCCTATCAACTTCCACCTCCGCCTCCCGAATTATGCGGAGTTCCTCTACCTCCCCCTCCAGCTCCTTTACACGCTCCTCCAGAAGCTGCAATCTAATGCACTTCTTACAACTAAAATCTCCTGAAACACTACTGGATTTCCTCACCACATACATCCCACAGGAGATGCAGCATACTGCCTGAACTGCCATCCCTGAAGCCATTACCAGCAAGAAAAAAAAAAAAAAAAAAACTTCCCCACACTTATAATTAGGTTAGAGGAGGATGGAAGGGTGGGATCCTCTACCAGTGTAGAGGATCGGGTAGCTCCTCTGCACCAATTTATAGGGCTAGGGGCCCGAGAGAAAAAAAAACTACTACTGAGGGGGAACCTCCCAGGTAACTGACTTTTAAAGTTAAAATAAAAACCCTTCCCAGACTCCTTTGCTGCCCACTTCTAGTTTTCACTTTAGTTTTCATGTTAGTATTCATTACGTGAGGGCTAGAATGCAAGAGCAGGGATGTACTTCTGAGGCTGTATAAGGCTCTGGTCAGACCCCATTTGAAGTATTGTGAGCAGTTTTGAGCCCCATAACTAAGGAAGGATGTGCTGGCCTTGGAAAGGGTCCAGAGGAGGTTCACAAGAATGATCCCTGGAACGAAGAGCTTGTCGTATGAGGAACGGTCGAGGACTCTGGGTCTGTACTCATTGGAGTTTAGAAGGATGAGGAAGGATCTTATTGAAACTTATAGAATACTGCGAGGCCTGGATAGAGTGGACTTGGAGAAGATGTTCCTACAAGTGGGAAAACTAGAACCAGAGGGCACAACCTCAGGCTAAAGGGACGACCCTTTAAAACAGAGATGAGGAGGAATCTCTTCAGCCAGAGAGTGGTGAATCTGTGGGACTCTTTGCCCGAGAAGGCTGTGGAGGCCAGGTCATTGAGTGTCTTTAAGACAGAGATAGATAGGTTCTTGATTAATAAGGGGATCAGGGGTTATGGGGAAAAGGCAGGAGAATGGGGATGAGGAAAACATCAGGCATGATTGAATGGCGGAGCAGACTCGATGGGCCGAGTGGCCTAATTCTGCTCCTATGTCTTATGGTCTTATAAGTTTATTATATCCCATATTTACATCTGTTCATTGAGTCCTGTTACCCAGATACCTTGTGATTCATTATGGGGCCCCAATGCTAATGCATAGTACAAGGAAATTTCCTGCAAAAACACTGGTTCAGAAATGGGTGGAAAACTATCGTGGAATTTTAGGTGCAGAAAGAAACTATGATTTATAAGCATTTAAAAAAAAATTAAGACCCACAATGTATTTTCTAATACTTTTTTTTACGATTTTTATGACTCCAGTGAGAGTCACAGTAAAAAGTGAAAAGCTTTCCACAAATTGCATCTTCTTAAATGTGCTGAGTCTAATTTGGATGAATACCTGTACCATGTGAACCCGAATGATGCAAGAAGGTGGCTCACTATCACCGTCTCAAGGGCAATTAATTTTTTTTTGTTCACGGGATGCGGGCCTCACTGGCTGGGCCAGCATTTGTTGCCCTTGAGAAGGTGGTGACGAGTGTTATGGTGAGTGTTTGATGGAGCCCGCCTGGATCATAAGTTTTGCATCTTGAATTTGGCAAGGATAAGCATGATATGGTGTTCAGGTATGATTCAAATGACCCACTAGGGAGCTTTTATCAAACAAAGTTTAATTTAGTTAACATGCATGGAAAGAAAATTAGCAATAACTTTTATCAATTACAAACAAAAACAAAACAACCACAACAATGTATAACCCTTAACAAATATATCTAAGATGTTCCAATCAAAAACAAACTTCCATCGACAAAACCCTTTAAACACGTTCAACACAGCAAGCTCACATGATACTGGAATTGAGTCCTTTTGATGAATTCTGCAGTTCTCTTGAGAGGCTCAGAACAGTTTGAAGTCAGAACAGTTTCCCAGACCCCCAGGGAGAGACTCTGGTCAAGCCACCAACAGCAGATTTTTTACTCCAGGAAGGCAAGACCTTGTTTTCAGATAACTAGCAGAATTTCCAAGTGGAACAGGGAGAGAGAGAAACACTTCTTTCAGCTTGCAGTCCCTTCTAAAAAGTAACCCCTGCAGCACAGAACTGAAAATGTAAGAGCTCCTGTCACCTGACCTGCAATCATTCTCCCTCCTGACAATGCAGAGTCATTGACGTCCCATTAAAAATAAACAAACCCTTGTTTAAGCAACAATAAAAGCACTCTCGTAGACAGCCTGGCAACAATGGCATCAACTAAGGCTGTGAGCTACAGAGAACATGATTTTTTAAAAAAAAACTCTTAAAGGTACACTAACGTCACATGAGTCACCTTCTTGAACTACTGCAGTCCATGTGTGGGATTTTCTGGCTGCGCTCACCCCGAAACCGGAAAATCCCACCCAAGGTCAATAAACCTTTCCATTTGTCCCATTCACCCGCTGCGATTCTGTGGCGGGCGGAATGGGAAAATTTGCCCCCATGTGTTGTATGGACACCCACAGCCCTCTTAGGGAGGGGGGGGGGGGTTCCAGGATTTAACCCAGCAACAATGAAGGAACGGTGATATATTTCCAAGTCTGGGTGTTGATTGGTTTGGGTGGGGAATCTTGCTGGTGCTTCTATGCATCAGCTGCTTTGTCTTCATTGGTGGCAGAGGTCACGGGTTTGGAAGGTGGTGGACAGATACTCCGTGGATGGGCACATGGATGCTTGGAGTTCTTTGATGGGCAATGAATGGCAGTCCTGCCCAGACCCCAAGAACAAAAAAAAACATGCACCATACTGCATGGATTTGAGACCCATCCAGTTCTAGTATCTTTCTGATTTTATTCTGCTGTAAAGCTGGGTCATCGGCACATTCTCAGCGCTGTTGTTAGGTTGGCCAGGGAACGCAGCTACAGAGAATATAGTTTATCCATCAATGTCTGAAAACTCTTTAATCCATTTGTCACATCACTGACATGTCCAATTTCTATTTCAATCCACACATTGAGACAATGTGATACCTACACCATTACGTCAAAGGTGTAGACAAACTGTAGCTCTTCCATTCAAGATAGCTCAGTGACAAATAAAGCAATCTTGTCCACAGATATACATCAAGTATTCTTCACCAGCAAATCTGAAAACATCCAAAAACTGCTCACTCGCTGACCAGACCCGCAAACTCTACATTGTAGGCCGTGCAACCTCCCCCCATGGCCCCATCACTACCCCCCCTACCTCCAACCATTCGCAGGCCAGCCCCAAACCACCCCCTCCCAGGCCACCCCAATCTCCAGCCCTTGCACCCCCCCCTGACAGTTGTCCCCCTGCAGCACCGACCAACCCCCTCCGCAGTGCCAACCCCCCTACCCCCACAGCCCCGACCCCACCCCCCCAACCAGGCTGCCCACCCCCACCCCAGTCCACCCCGGTTGCTGGCCTTCCTCCTTCCCCCACCGATCCCGACTGCAGAGTGGCAGCAGAACCTCCCACAATTACCCCACCAGGCCCCCCCCATAGGCTCCACCCCTTGGCACTGCCCCATGCCTGATGGGCAGTGCCAAGGTGCCCCCTGGGCATTGGCACTTTGTCCCTTGGGCAGCGCCAAGAGGCCCATGCTGGCACTGCTAGGGTGCCAATGCGCAAGGGGCACCCCCTCCACTGCCCAACCCTCGGGGTGGCCCCGATTGCCCTGCACTCCCCGTTCACTCCAGAGGGGTTGGGTTGTTTGCTCTCTGAAAGTGGGGAGCTGTTGTAATCCTCATTGGAGTGAACCACTCTGGTGAGGGGAGGCGCGGGAGCTGCTAGCGGGCCCGGAGATTTGAGTCCCAGGCCCGCTAATCTCATTTAAATGAGATTCAAATAACTATTTAAATGGTTTCTTCATCTCACTGCCGATTTCTGGTGTGGAGCTGGAAATCCAGTGCTGGGAGACGCTATCGCCATGGGAACGCATGCTTGAACCCCGTGAATCAGCCGATGTGAGAATCTCCCCAACTGCTGTGCTAAAAAATTAGCGCAGCGAGATAGGAGAATCACGGCCTAGAAGAATGAGAGGTGATCTCATTCTTAAGGGGCTTGACAGGGTCAATTTTGAGAGGATGTTTCCCCTTATGGGAGAATTAAGGACCAGAATAAAGGGGTGCCAATTTAAGACTGAGATGAGGAGGAATTTCTTATTTGAGGGTTGTGCATCTTTGGAACTCCTTGCCACAGAGAGTGTTGGGGGCAGAGTCCTTGCGATATTTCATAGAATCATAGAATCCCTACGGTGCAGAAGGAGGCCATTCGGCCCATCAAGTCTGCATCGAACACAATCCCACCCAGGCCTAACCCCATTTCCCTACATATTTACCCGCTAATCCCTCTAACCTACGCATCTCAGGACTCTAAGGGGCAATTTTTAGCATGGCCAATCAACCTAACCCACACATCTTTGGACTCTGGGAGGAAACCGGAGCACCCGGAGAAAACCCACGCAGACACGAGGAGAATGTGCAAACTCCACACAGACAGTGACCCAAGCCGGGAATCGAACCCAGGTCCCTGGAGCTGTGAAGCAGCAGTGCTAACCACTGTGCTACCGTGCCGCCCATATTTAAGGCTGAGGTAGATAAACTTAGATCAGTAAGAGAATCATGGGTTATAGGAATGAGCAGGAAAGTGGACGTGAGGAATGCCAGATCTGCCATGATCCTATTAAATGGTGGAGCAGGCTCGAGGGGCCGAATGGCCTACTCCTGTTCCTATTTCTTATGGCTATTTCGCAAATAAAACTCATTTCTTCATTTTGAAAAGGATGTCAAAAAAGAAATGTCATTGACCATTTAAGTAGTAGGCTGGAATTTTACCAGCATGACCCCCAGGGCTCCTAAGATCCCGTCCAAGACCAACAGAGAATGCCGTTCTGCCATAAGGTGCCGGCCACAGTCTCTTAGCTTGTATTGCATCTTCCTTGGTATTTTCTCACACTCAGAATGACTGCCCCACTTCCCAACACAACCCTTGAGAGTAGTTCATAATTAACATTCCCATTAAGGTAACACAGCTATTTCAGTAAGTGCTGGTACCCAATTGTAGGAAGCGTCTGCGCAGCTCATAGACTTTCATCACTTAGAGCCCAATACAGGGAAAATTAGATGAATTCTCCAGGTTATAATTCAGCAAATGTAAATGAAACACTTAGTTTATTAAAAAAAGTCAGAGATGATTTGGCTATCTTAGCAGGTGAATACTTAATACATTTGTGTGATATTCCTCTCTCCACATTTAATAGAATTGACACACTTGACCCAGCAATAAAATAGAGGACACAGAGTGTTCAGTCGCTATTGATTGCCAAAAGCAATTTCCAACCTATACCGTTCATTGATGTCCAGTATATCTTCACTGATTGAGGGTAATTTGGACTTTCAGTGATAACTTAAAATGAGTGTTCGTGAGTTGGCAGTCCTGAAACCAAAAATCAGGAGATGTATCAAATGGACTGTCGATTGCTTGTTTGCGCGATCACAGGCAGTCAAAATATGTCCAATCTTCCTCTCACAGGGACCTGAGAAACAGGGGTAGGAGTTGGTCATACACATCCCTCAAGCCTGCTCCGCCATTCAGTAAGATCCTGGCTGACTTCCAACCTCACTGCTGCCATTGCAGCGATCTTCCACAAGGGAGAAATTCCTGCAGCTGCGTACACAAAATCAACGGCGAATATTGAGGCTCAGGGCACACTCCGGGAAAAGAATCCAAGTCATTTCCCTTCCATCCATGTAAATGGCGGAGAGTTCAGCAGATTCCTTTCTGAAACTTGCTGTGCCTGAACAAGTGGAAACCCAAGGAAATCCACCTTTGTATCTTGGGCCCTCTACCAGCTGCTCCTAAAACCTACTGCGTACATGGATGTGGTCCATGATATGTGTGCGGCATGGTAGCACAGTGGTTAGCACTGCTGCTTCACAGCAAGAAGTCTCACAACACCAGGTTAAAGTCCAACAGGTTTATTTGGTAGCAAATACCATAAGCTTTCGGAGCTTGCTGCTCCTTCGTCAGATGGTGTGGTCTCTGCGCCAGGGGCACGGATTCAATTCCGGCCATGGGTCACTGTCTGTGTGGAGTTTGCACATTCACTCCGTGTCTGCGTGGGTTTCCTTCGGGTGCTCCAGTTTCCTCCCACAGTCCAATGATGTGTGGGTCAGGTGGATTGGCCATGCTCAATTGCCCCTTAGTGTCAGGGGGATTAGCAGGGTAAATGTACAGGATTACGGGACAGGGCCTGGGTGGGCTTGCTGTCAGTGCAGGCTCAATGGGCCGAATGGCCTCCTTCTGCACTGTGGGGATTCTATTCTATTCTATGAATGGAGGGTTGGATGGATGAACCAAGGGTTAAGTGGAGGGATGGGTGAATGGTTGTAAAAAAAACGAAGAATGGAAGAGAAAAAGAAAAAAAAGAAGGCACTTTCACAACCAATGGACTAATCTTTAAAGGGTTGCAATTGTCGACCCAGCATAGCTACATGCCATAGTACCTCAGACCTTGTCTTTTGGTTGTGCTTTGATACTTCCTGGCCATCTTTTCTCACCTCCCCATTCTTTCTGTTTTTATTTCCCTAAATCTAGCCATTTGCCCTTTAATCTTCAACCCCTCAAACCATCTGAATCAACCTTCATAGTGAAGGCTGATCGCATTTGTTTCAATGTTGGTACTTCAAAATCTTCCTGTTCTTTATACTCACCATCACCCAGTCTGCTCTGGAATCAAGCGTGCAGGGTCTGGAAAGCTACAATAATGGGTTTTCTTCCTCTAACTCATGGCCATGAGGAATCATCCAGGCAAAGGGCGAAACAGAAAATCGGGTGGACAGGGTCAAATAACCACAAGGCTCTTGACACCATCCATTACAAAGCAGCCCAGTTGGTAAACACTTTAAACATTCACTGCCTCCACAGCTAGTGCTTTTTGGTAGCAACGTGTACCATCTACACAATGCACGGTGGTAACTTGCCAAGATTCCTGCAAGAGCAATTTCCAAACCCCTGATCTCTACCATCCAGAACAGAGGTGCCCAAAATATGGATCCGCAATTGGCTAGGCAGGCAGACAGTGAAACTTGAATGGGACAGTTCAGAGTTACTAATGTGGATCCCATTTGGGAGTATCCTCGGTTAATTAGACTTGTTTTAACAAACCACCAATGACATCAGTGCAAAGATGAAAATGCCAGAGCTGCCCATCAGTGTGAATATAGAAACTAGAAGCAGGAGTAGGCCATTCGGCCCTTCGAGCCTGCTCTGCCATTCATCTTGATCATGGCTGATCATCAAATTCAATATCCTGAACCCCCTTCTCCCCATATCCCTTGATCCCTTTAACCCCAAGAGCTATATCTAACATAGAAACAGAAGAAGACACCAGAATTTCACCATCAACCGTTTCGACAGCAACAACCTCCAGACCATCTGACTGATTGATTATTGTTCATGTTGAACTTGTTTTGATCTCGTTCAATCTAAGGAGGAAGAAAATGTTATGTATTGTTATTTATTCCTATTGGCTCACTGGAGATACGCTGTATATACTGGAAATGATGTGATAGATCTAGCGTGGGAACCAGAGAGAAAAGAAGCTGCCATAGAAGAGATCACACACGGTTAATAAAGTAAAGTTTATTTATTAGTCACAAGTAAGGCTTACATTAACACTGCAATGAAGTTACTGTGAAATTCCCCTTGTCGCCACAGTCCAGCGCCTGTTCGGGTCAATGCACCTAACCAGCACGTCTTTCAGAATGTGGGAGGAAACTGGAGCACCCGGAGGAAACCCACACAGGCACAGGGAGAATGTGCAAACTCCACACAGACAGAGACACAAGCCGGGAATTGAACCCGGGACCCTGGCACTGTGAAGCAGCAGTGCTAACCACTCTGCTACTGTGCTGTGGATGTTCAGCTGTTGAGCATATCCGTAGCTGAGATTGTTGATTGTTGGAGGTTAGAGGAATCAAGGGACATGGAGATAGGGCAGAAAAGTGTTGAGATTGATAATCAACCCTGATGTTATTGATTGGAGCAGTCTTGAGAGGTGTTATGGTCTACTCCTGTTCCATTTGCTATGTTCTTATATTACCGATCAGTGAACGCCCTATGTCTTTTTTTTGTTCTTGGGATGTGGATATTGCTGGCAAAGCCAACCTTTGTTGTCCATCTCTACTTGCCCTTGAGAAGGTGGTGGTGTGCCACCTCCTTGAACCGCTGCAGTCCATGTGATATAGATACAGCAACATTGCTGTTAGGCATTAGAATGTAACCGGTGATTACATCGGATCTGTTGTAATGTGACCAATGGTAACAAGCTGTAAGGGTCAGCTGACCTAGTAAATCATATAACCAATGACAGAATGATGCAATGATCAACTGACCAGCTGACTCAGTATAAATTAGAACATGTTGGGACTTGTGGGAAGCTTGGAATGGCCCAGGGTGAGGCCTAAAGTTTGGAGTAATAAAGTTTCTTTATTAAACCTTTTCTTTGATTTATAAGTTGGAGTAAATTTTGTTATATTTTTACTGTCTACATTTGAAGAGTTCTTTCTGGATGAACGTTAGGGAGGGAGTTCCAGGATTTTGACCCAGTGGCAATGAAGGAATGGCGATGTTTCTAAGTCAGGATGGTGTGTGGTGTGAAGAGTAACTTGCAGGTGGTGAGTGCTCTGTATTGGAGATACATGGGACAGACTTTGGTAAAACATGGCACGGTTGTCCGGGGTAAAGAATTCCAAAGTTTCACAACGCTCTGAATGAAGAGATTTCCTATTATCTCAGTCCAAAAAGGCTGATCCTCCCCAGCCAAAGGCTATGACTGGAATGTTACAGCCATTCACGCCGGCGGGATTTTCCCATCCCGCTGCAGTGGACGGAGAATTGGCTGGGTGCCAAATTCTCCGACTTCACTGCGGTGGGAGCGTGGCATGAACGGCCAGTAAGGTTGCGCCCTAAGGCTCCTAATACGAGACTCTCCAGCCAGGGGAAGCAACCTCTGTAAATCTACCCCAGAGGACTTTTTTAATAAAAGAATTTGATAGAATGCCAACAGTGCAGAAGGAGGCCATTCAGCCCATTGAGCCTGCGTCGACAACAATCCCACCCAGGCCCTATTCCCATAACCCCACATATCCCCCTAAGGGGCAATTTTTGCATGCCCAATCTACCTAACCTGCATCTCTTTGGACTGTGGGAGGAAATCGGAGCATCCGGAGGAAACTTATGCAGACGCGGGGAGAACGTGAAACTCCACACAGACAGTCACCCGAGATAGGAATTGAACCCGGGTTCCTGGTGCTGTGAGGCAGCAGTGCTAACTACAGTGCCAAAGTGCCGGCTTCTAAGAATTTTGTACACATATTACAAGAAGCAGAAAGAATGATCTCATTTTTAATGATGTGTATTACTGAGGATATTGTAGTGAAGCCAAGTGGGGCACGCCTTGTACTGGCATCACAGTAAGACATGATTAGTGTACAACCAGCTGACGTCAGTGTCACTAAGGAGATGACAAATCCAATTCGGCAGCCCACCAGACTCTTCTCTGGGGCTGGACACCCCTCAGAACTGAATTGTTTCAGTGTTACTAATGGTTATGCTCAGCGTGGAAGCAAAGTGAAAGAACAAGGTTTATATTGTAATAACAATGGAACAACTGTCAGATATTTTTAGGTGTCCAGATCACCAACAACCTATCCTGGTCCCCCCATGCTGACACGGTAGCGAAGAAAGCCCACCAACGCCTCTACTTTCTCAGAAGACTAAGGAGATTTGGAATGTCAGCTACGGCTCTCACCAACTTTTACAGATGCACCATAGAAAACATTCTTTCTGGTTGTATTGCAGCTTGGTATGGCTCCTGCTGTGTCCAGGATGGCAAGAAACTACAAAAGGTCATGAATGTAGCCCAATCCATCACGCAAACCAGCCTCCCATCCATTGACTCTGTCTACACTTCCAACTATCTTGGAAAAGCAGCCAGCATAATTAAGGACCCCACACACTCCAGACATTCTCTCTTCCACCTTCTTCCATCGGGAAAAAGATACAAAAGTCTGAGGTCACGTACCAACCGACTCAAGAACAGCTTCTTCCCTGCTGCCATCAGACTTTTGAATGGACCTACCTTGCATTAAGTTGATCTTTCTCTACACCCTAGCTATGACTGTAACACTACATTCTGCACCCTCTCCTTTCCTTCTCTGTGAACAGTATGCTTTGTCTGTATAGCGCGCAAGAAGCAATACTTTTCACTGTAGCCCAATACATGTGACAATAATAAATCAAATTAAATCAAACATTCAACCCCTCATTTGTTTGCCCATTCATGGCCGATCATCATCATAATTCCATCTACTCACCTTGGTTCCATAACCCTTCACACTTCTGTCTCACAAAAATGTATCAATCTCAGTCATCAGGAAAACAAAGGTAGTTTTAAAGGATTTATATTTGTATTGGTGAATATGAGTAATAAGGTATCATTTTAAGTGGGTTTAATTTCACATTTCTGGGTAAGGAAAGGTAAACCTATAGCTCGATTCATGCTGGACAAAGGTGTTTGTACACATGGGGGTTTGGCTTCAGTTCCAACTGTGCTTTTATTGTGCTTAGAGAGGGTTATGGCGTGAAAAGTAATTAAGTTGGCAGAAGCATAAAATTGTTGCTCAACATCTAATGAGGAGCATGTTGAGGTTCCCGACCCTTCCCCTATCCTGTGCTGCTGAAAATAACCAGAGACGGAAATGTAGGTGTGACTTCTGCCTTTGCTGCTCAGTGGTCATTCTTTTTCTCATTCCTGACTCATAGAAACATTGAATCCCTACAGTGCAGAAGGAGGCCATTCGGCCCATCGAGTCTGCACCAACAACAATCCCACCCAGGCCCTATCCCCATAACCCTACTTATTCACCCTACTAACCCCCTGACACTAAGGGGAAATTTAGCATGGCCAATCAACCTAACCTGCACATCTTTGGGGTATGGGAGGAAACCGGAGGAAACCCACGCAGACACGGGGAGAATGCACAAACTCCATACAGACAGTGACCCAAGCCGGGAATTGAACCTGGGTCCCTGGTGCTGTGAAGCAGCAGTGCTAATCACTGTGCCCCACGCTAAAATCTGACCCCAATCCCATTCTGTCCTGTAGTCTGGTGAGAGGTCTAGCTGATCATTCAATGTGGTGGTCCGATACTAATTTACGTCATTGTTAAGTGGCCCTTGATTTTGGCAGCTTCAATTCTACATCATATTCAAATCAAAAGTAAGAGATTAAGAGCTCAATTTAGTAAATGTCTTAAACTCTGCAAACAATCTTCCTGGACGTTCCTTTGATGAATTTCTCTCATGGTTGTAAGCATAGCAAAGTCCTTATACAGCCACTTTTTTCCTGTTTGCTTGACTTGATCCCAAAGCAAAAGTACTACCAACTGAGTCACAGCTATCACCTGTAATTACATTGTCTAAAAATATATCAAAACAGATGCAAATAGATGTAATAAGTCCTAGCCTTCACCAACTGGGAGTTAAGCATTGCTTAGGTGGCACGATGGCAGAGTGGTTAGTACTGCTGCCTCACAAAGCCAGGGATCCGGGTTCGATTCCCGGCTTGGGTTGCTGTCTGTGCGGAGTCTCCCCGTGTCTGTGTGGGTTTCGTCCGAGTGCTCCGGTTTCCTCCCACAGTCCGAAAGACGTGCTGGGTTAGATGCATTGGCCATGCTAAATTCTCCCTCAGTGTATCCAAACAGGTGCCGGAGTGTGAAGACTGGGGGATTTTCACTGTAACTTCATTGCTGTGTTAATGTAAGCCTAATGAATAAACTTATAAAAAACTTCGCTGGGCAGGACACTGTGAGAAACTCCAGCAGAGGGGATCACACATCCTGGGTGTGCAAGTCCACAGATCTTTGAAGGTGACGTCACAGGTGGAGAAGGTGGTGAAGAAGGCATATGGCATGCTTGCCTTTATAGGACGGGGCATAGAGTATAAAAGTTGGGGTCTGATGTTGCAGATGTATAGAACGTTGGTTCGGCCGCATTTGGAATACTGCGTCCAGTTCTGGTCGCCACACTACCAGAAGGACGTGGAGGCTTTGGAGAGAGTACAGAGGAGGTTTACCAGGATGTTGCCTGGTATGGAGGGGCTTGGTTATGAGGAGAGATTGGGGAAACTGGGGTTGTTCTCCTTGGAAAGACGGAGGATGAGGGGAGACTTAATAGAGGTGTATAAAATTATGAAAGGCATAGATAGGGTGAACGGTGGGAAGCTTTTCCCCGGGTCGGTGGTGACGTTCACGAGGGGTCATAGGTTCAAGGTGAAGGGGGGGAGGTTTAACACAGATATCAGAAGGACATATTTCACACAGAGGGTCGTGGGGGCCTGGAATGTGTTGCCGGGCAAGGTGGTGGAGGCGGACACACTGGGAACGTTTAAGACTTATCTAGACAGCTATATGAACGGAGTGGGAATGGAGGGATACAAAAGAGTGATCTAGTTTGGACCAGGGAGCGGCGCGGGCTAATTGTTCCTGGTTTCTCGTTTCAAGGCTTCATTCTACGATCATCTTGCTGGTGCCAGTACAGAGTGAGACTGCGGATAGTTGGGAACCTGTCTCGGGGGCAGGGGATTCATATGGTGTTCGTGGAAGTGGAAATGACTAGGGTTGGGAAGCATTTTCCGATCGGGGCCATTGTGATCTCCTGGACTCGTTTCGATCGCCTCAGGGGGTCGGAGAGGAATTTCCCAGATTTTTTTTTCCCCATATTGGCCCTGGGGTTTTTCACTCTGGGTTTTCGCCTCTCCCTGGAGATCACATGGTCTGGAATGGGGGGGTGGGGGTAAGTTAATAGGTTGTAATGAACAAAGCATCGTAGCTGTGAGGGACAGCTCGGTGGATAGGATATTGGTATGTAGATAGGCTGGAAAATTGGGTGGGGATCCTGGATTCAGGATTCAATCCTGGACCGGGGAGCGGCGCGGGCTTGGAGGGCCGAAGGGCCTGTTCCTGTGCTGTATTGTTCTTTGTACATAAAAGATGTAATTCCATCCAAGCCCTCCCACTCTATACAGGAAAATGAAAAACACCCAGGTATTAATGACAAAAAATAACTCCATGCTGAACCTCTGACAATTCAGTATTTCCAGAGATTCTTTGCAAATCAGAAAGCATCTAAAGATGCCAACAATAAAAGTCACAAAGCCCTATCGTCTCCATGACAGCGATGATTGTATTATGACTGAACTTTTAATTTCCCCTACCTTCAGAAATAGCTTTCAACGTCTTTTAATTACAATCTGTCATCCTTGTCTCACCAGGCAGATCTCTTTTTTTCACCTATTCTACGTACTTCTTTACTGAAATCACGGAGGTTTTGCCCAATGATTCAGATGAATCAATCTTAGGAGTGAATTTCTGGCAACATTCACCACAGAGTCTAAACGGAAAAAAATGTTAAGTTCAAGAGAAAAAAAAATAACAAGTTAATTTAAAACAAACATCACAGTTTATTGCAGAGGACAGTTTTCAAATATCCATTAACCTTTGCTAGCTTTAGTGTCATTACATGGGAGCCTTATTTACTGCATTACTTTAGCATTGTCCATTTTCCTTTGTATAACAGTAAGGTGTAAGAGAAAGCACTATTATCGATTTTGTGGCAAAGGTTCTTACATTTTCACCAATCAATGAAAAGCTGTGGTACAGTTAAAAGGTTGCCCATGACACAAGAATTGGCTGTGTGGTTGATCGCTACACACAGCAGGAGGATAGAAATGGACTGGTCAAATGGGCAGGAAAGTGGGAAAAGGAATTCAGTCTGGAGAAATGTGAGGTTTTGTTTTTGGGAAAGGCAGAACATGCAAGGGAAGAGAAGCATAGAGGAATAGAGGGAACAGGAAGCACATGCCCACAGGTTCCTGAAGATAGCAGAGCAGTTAAATCAGGCGGCTAAGAAGGCCAATGAACTATTTTCCTCCATTTGTCAAGACATCAGGTGGGATTTTCCAGCCACACTGTCCCCAAGACTGAAAACTCCTGCCGGACTTTTGCATGATCCGGTCCCGCCCGCTACGATTCCTGTGGCGGGTGGGACGGGAAAATTCATAGGGCGGGATTCTCCAACCTCACCTGCAGTTGGGATTCTCCAGTCCCACTGCAGTGAACGAAGATGTGGCTGAGCGCCAAATTCTCCATTCTCGCTGGCGGCAATCTCCAAATGGCTGGAGAATTCCGGCCATAGAACGTAAGAGCAAGGAGGTTCTACTAAAACTGTACAAAATACCAGTTAGGTTACAGCTAATATATAACATGTGATTCTGGTCACTGCGCTACAGGAAAGAAATGATTGCACTGAAGATGGTACAGAGATTTACAAAGATATTGCCGGGAGTGGAGATGTTTAGTTATGAGGAAAGATTGGATAGGCTGAGGTTATTGCACAGAGGAGATTGAGGGAAGATTTAATTGAGGTGTATGAAATTTTGAGGGGCTTAGATAGATTGGACAGGAGGGACCTATTTCCCTGAGCAGAGGGGCCTATATGAGGGGGAAGAGATTTAAAGTAATTGGCAGAGGGGTTACAGGGGAGTTGAGGAGAGATGTTCTTCACACAGAGGATGGTGGGGCAGTCTGGAACTCACTGCCTGTAAAGGCGGCAGAGACAGAAACCCTTATTGTATTTTTTTAAAAAATACATGGTTATGGACTGGAAACGCTGTGACCTACAGGGCAATGAAAGTGGCCGGAATTCTCCAACATCACTGAGATTCCCCAGTCCCGCCGCAGAAAACGTAGGTTTGGCTGAGCACCAAATTCTCCATTCTTGCTGGCAGCGGTAGCTGGCCATACGGGATCCGAGAATTCCAGCCAGGAGCTGGAAAGTGGAATGAGACTGGGTAACGCTTTTCCAGATACGACAAGCATGATGGGCCAAATGATCTCCCGTGTCATAAATTTCTGTGATCAGATCTGAAAATATATTACATTTGTATAATATTTTCTTCATTGGCTATTAATAGCCCATAATTTCCAGCCCGAATCCTGACTATAGGGATTGTGCTGAAGTCTCTTCCTAACTTTCTTTACTTGCTCCGATGATAGGTGAGTTTTTTCACTTATTTATTTTCACACTTTTTTCTGATCTACCTGAAGTGAGTAGAGGCAGCGGGGGGGGGGGGGGGGGGGGGGGAGGTTTTTTTAAAATAAATGATGTTAAAAGATGTTTAAAATATATGTAATGCACAGAAAGTGAAAGAAATATATTTTTTAAATGTTCTTACAACCTTGTGATGACATACTAATTCCAGTAAAAAGTGTGTTAAAGAATCATAGAGGTTTACAGCATGGAAACAGGCCCTTTGGCCCAACGTGTCCATGCTGCCCTTTTTTTAACCCCTAAGCTAGTCCCGTGTTTGGCCCATATCCCTCTATATCCATCCAACCCAAGTTCACATCTAACAAAATGGATTTGCAGTCTCTATAACAAGTTTCAGCTAAAGTCCATTTAGATTTTGCTATGTATTTTAAGCGGTGTTATTTATCCCAATTTTTAGTCTCCCGAATGCAATGCTGATCCTCAGCAGCCTCTTGAGATACAGGGTGAAATGAGTTCCACATTTATAGTGCAAAGTATGCAACTTGGCTATTTCAAATGCTTTAGGAAAGTGTATTCCTTAAGATGACATATGCAAGTCTCCTGTAAGCTGATGTAAACTACCTCTCTGATATGTATTGCAGAATCCAGTGCAGATTGAAAATCTGGAGTCATGTTCCACCATCGCTGGTACATCACACTTTTTTTAGCTTGGCTTCTTAAAATCACTGAATTTCTTTTGAGGCTTCAATGTTGGCGCAGAGATCATGGGAGAAGAGTCAGGCTATATTTAAATGTACAATTTTAGGTCCAAACTCTCTCCCTCCCTCTCCCTCTCCTCTGCTCCCCCTTTCCTTTTCCTCCCTCTTCCTTCCCACCCTGTCCCTACCCTCCTCACTTCCATCCCTCCCTCCCATTCCTCCTTGTTTACTGAAACAACAGAACCGTTGAGTTAAAGTCACGGGTAAAGTTATCTAACAATATAATGTAGATTTACATAGTGGTTTCACAGATTTAAACCAAATGACAAAACCTATACTCATTTATACATATGACACGGTGGCACTGTGGTTGGCACTTCTGCCAGGGACCCGGGTTCGATTCCGGCCTCGGCTCACTGTCTGTGCACAGTTTGCACTTTCTCCCCATGTCTGCATGGGTTTTTCTCCACGTGCTCCGGTTTCCTCCCACCGTCCAAAGATGTGTGAGTTAGGTTGATTGCCCTTTGCTAAAGGGCCCTTGGCTAAAATTGACCATGCTGAAGGCTGACACCTGCTGCTCCCACTGGGAGTTGGAATGCGATTTTTGAACACAGCTAAATGTGGAAAAAAACTTCTACTTTTGGCGGCCCATGGCTTTTCATTGCCAATCAGAAGTTATGGACCAACATGTCCATCGTATATGTAAATTTCCACACGACACCTATCTTCGAAAAACTTGGAAACTGTGATCTCTGTATTTAAAGGTAAAACATGTCACTGAAGTTGGACAATTTGTCCTTATAATGGAAATGAGGCAAATGAGATAGTGTAGTTTTCAGTACCGTTTACAGAAGCATAATCCATTTTAAACTAACATATAGCTTCACCAAATGAGAAACAAAAAGCCCCACATTTGCAGTCAGGGGCACGTGAAAGTCACTCATCATTCATTACACTTGCATTTGTCCACAGACACTCAGTGGGCTTCTGCACTGGAGGGTGCAGTGATTTCAGAGATAGGACAATACAGTGTCCATACAGAGGATCTTGGACCTGGGTGAACAGGGAAAGCAATGGGGTGTCTCCGTCAACAATCAGCTTGAAGCACCCTTACTGAACCACACAAACATAAACCAGGAAATGTAAGTTAGAAAATTTAATTCAATGCTGAATTAAGTGCAGAAACTGAAATAAAGGGCCCTATTTTACCATTTTGAATCTAAGTGCTGGGCAGACTTGAAACTGGGAGTGTTTCAGATCCGACTCTTAGACCCGTTCTCAGGCGCCCCCATTCACACTCTGCCTGAAAAAATATCAGCGATTCCGAATCGTGCTGCACAAGCCCGTGGGCGGGGCTTAACGCGCCCGAAACCCCTGCAGCTCCGATCGGAGCCTCCAACTGCGCATGCGCAGAAAAACAATGATAGAATGCTGCTTCCCTGCCACATCCCACCCAGGCCAGATAATGCCTCCCCCTGGTCCCCACAAACATTGCCCCACCCCCCCCAACATGACTGGCACCTTATTCCCCCCCCCCCACCACCCAACCAATTGCGGGCTCTTCCCCCCCTTCCGCTCTACTGATCTCAAGCAGCATGGCAGCGGACCGCCCTTCCCACCCACTGATCTCAGGCAGAGTGGCAGCGGACCCCCCTTTCGCCCACTGATCTCAGGCAGAATGGCAGCGGACCCCCCTTCCCCCCCACTGATCTCAGGCAGAGTGGTAGCGGACCCACCTTCCCCACCCCAAACCCCACCAATCTCAAACAGAGAACCGTCGGACTTACCTCCTCACTAACCCTCACTGATGGTGCGCCCGAATCGGACTTATATGGAGCATGTCTGTTTCGCGCCGATTCCAGATGGGTGAACGCGGTGGTAAAGGGGGAAGTGCCGGTAAAGTTGGTGTACAACCATTAAGTCAATTTAATGCATTTAAATGGCCGTCGCGCCCGGTCCTGATCCTGGCCATTTTTGGGCCTTGGTAAAGGGGAACCAGCGTGGAGGCAGGTGCCTCACGCCAGACTTTACCAAGTTTTTGCACCCGAAAACAGGCGCAATGCGATGGTAAAATTGGGCCCAAAGAGAAGGAAAGAGAGATAGCATTGAAATTAAGAGAGACAATTATCCACTTGTTAGTTTTTTTTTTAATTGCCTGCAAAGATTAAAATCTGAAAGAAGCAAATACTACACCTTGTAAGAGCTCGTTTGTAAAGCGTGGTTGTTTGGCAATAATTAAGACTTAGCACGCTGTTAAAAATGTCCTTGTGTCCCCAGTGCAAGATTGGATTTTCTTGAGGCAGCACTGGCTACATTCGAAAAAGATACGCCGATGTGCGGCCACATTTCAAGGAGGCAGCTCACAACCACCTTCTCCAGGCTAATCAGAGATGGGTAATAACTACTCTCCTTGCATAGAACATAGAACATTACAGCTCAGTACAGGCCCTTCAGCCCTCGATGTTGCACCGACCAGTGAAACCAATCTAAAGCCCCTCTGATCTACACTATTCCAATATCATCCATATGTTTATCCAATGACCATTTAAATGCCCTTAATGTTGGCGAGTCCACTACTGCTGCAGGCAGGGCATTCCACACCCTTACTACTCTCTGAATGAAGAACCTACCTCTGACATCTGTCCTATATGTATCACCCCTCAATTTAAAGCTATGTCCCCTCGTGCTAGCCATCACCATCCGAGGAAAAAGGCTCTCACTGTCCACCCTATCTAATCCTCTGATCATCTTGTATGCCTCTATTAAGTCACCTCTTAACCTTCTTCTCTCTAACAAAAACAGCCTCAAATCCCTCAGCCTTTCCTCATAAGACTTTCCCACCATACCAGGCAACATCCTGGTAAATCTCCTCTGCACCCTTTCCAATGCTTCCACATCCTTCCTATAATACGGCGGCCAGAACTGTACGCAATACTCCAAGTGCAGTCACACCAGAGTTTTGTACAGCTGCAACATGACCTCCTGGCTCCGAAACTCAATCCCTCTACCAATAAAAGCTAACACACCGTATGCCTTCTTAACAACCCTATCAACTTGGGTGCCAACTTTCGGGGATCTATGCACATGTACACCCAGATCCCTCTGTTCATCCACACTACCAAGTATCTTACCATTAGTCCAGTACTCTGTATTCCTGTTACTCCTTCCAAAGTGAATCACCTCACACTTTTCTGCATTAAACTCCATTTGCCACCTCTCAGCCCAGCTCTGCAGCTTATCTATGTCCCTCTGTAACCTGCAACATCCTTCTGCACTGTCCACAACTCCACCGACTTTAGTGTCATCCGCAAATTTACTAACCCATCCTTCTACGCCTTCATCCAGGTCATTTATAAAAATGACAAACAGCAGTGGCCCCAAAACAGATCCTTGCGGTACACCACTAGTAACTGAACTCCAGGATGAACATTTCCCATCAACCACCACCCTCAGTCTTCTTACAGCTAGCCAATTTCTGATCCAAACCGCTAAATCACCCTCAATCCCATGCCTCCGTATCTTCTGCAATAGCTTACTATGGGGAACCTTATCAAACGCTTTACTGAAATCCATATACACCACATCAACTGCTTTACCCTTATCCACCTCTTTAGTCACTTTCTCAAAGAACTCAATAAGGTTTGTGAGACACGACCTACCCTTCACAAAACCGTGTTGACTATCCCTAATCAAATTATTCCTTTCTAGATGATTATAAATCCTATCTCTTATAATCCTTTCCAAAACTTTGCCCACAACAGAAGTAAGGCTCACTGGTCTATAATTACCAGGGTTGTCTCTACTCACCTTCTTGAACAAGGGGACAACATTTGCTATCTTCCAGTCATCTGGCACTATTCCTGTAGACAACGACAACATAAAGATCAAAGCCAAAAGCTCTGCAATCTCCTCCCTAGCCTTCCAGAAAATTCTAGGATAAATCCCATCCGGCCCAGGGGACTTATCTATTTTCACACTTTCCAGAATTGCTCACACCTCCTCCTTATGAACCTCAATCCCGTCTAGTCCAATAGCCTGTATCTCAGTATTCTCCTCGACAACATTGTCTTTTTCCTGTGTGAATACTGACAAAAAATATTCATTTAGCGCCTCTCCTATCTCTTTGGACTCCACGTACAACTTCCCACTACTGCCCTTGACTGGCCCTAATCTTACCCGAGTCATTCTTTTATTCCGACATACCTATAGAAAGCTTTAGGGTTTTCCTTGATCCTACCTGCCAAAGACTTCTCATGTCCCCTCCTGGCTCTTCTTAACTCTCTCTTTAGGTCCTTCCTGGCTAACTTGTAACTCTCAAGCACCCTAACTGAGCCTTCACGTCTCATCTTTACATAAGTCTCCTTCTTCCTCTTCACAAGAGATTCAACTTCTTTAGTAAACCACGGTTCCCTCGCTCGACCACTTCCTCCCTGCCTGACAGGTACATACTTATCAAGGACATGCAGTAGCTGTTCCTTGAACAAGCTCCACATTTCAATTGTGCCCATCCACTGCAGTTTCCTTCCACATCCTATGCATCCTAAATCTCGCCTAATCGCATCATAATTTCCTTTCCCCCGGCTATAACTCTTGCCCTGCGGTATATACCTATCCCTTTCCATCGCTAAAGTAAACGTAACCGAATTGTGGTCGCTATCACCAAAGTGTTCACCTATCTCCAAATCTAACACCTGGCCTGGTTCATTACCCAGTACCAAATCCAATGTGGCCTCGCCTCTTGTTGGCCTATCAACATACTGTGTCAGGAAACCTTCCTGCACACATTGGACAAAAACTGACCCATCTAAAGTACTCGAACTATAGCTTTTCCAGTCAATATTTGTAAAATATTTGCAGGCAACATTCACATCCTGTGAATGAATAAAGACAAAATGGTGTTCCTTGAAGGCCACTAATGAAATAAGAAAGTTTTCTTATAAAGAGTACTTGCCTGAATGTGCAGTCACAGAGTCATGGGTCATAATGAAACAATCGGAGGCCGTTCATTCCCTGCCAGCTTTCTGTAGAGCAATTTTCAAAGTGCTGAAGTGGGTGTCTCTGCATTAGTTGCCCAGGGTCCTATAACATTATCACTACATGAATAAACCTTTCCATAGGAAACATAGGAATAGGAAGAGGCCACTTAGTCCCTCCAGCTCATCCACCATCCAGTGAGATTATAGCTGACATGTGACCTAACTCCACATAGCTGACTTCTTGTTAACAAAAAACAATCAATTTCAGATTTAAAATTAACAATTGAGATAGCATTGTGGAAGAGAGTTCCAAACATCTACCACCCTTTCCATGAAGAAGTATTTCCTAATTTCATTCCTGTGAGGTCCAGTTCTAAGTTTTAAATTCTACACCCATGCTAGACCTTCCAATCAGCAGATATGGTTCCTCTTTATCAACTTAATTTGTACACATGCCCTTCAGTTCTGGATCTAAATTAATAGTTTACATCCAGATTATCCACGATTCCCATCATTCCGGTGACCTGGTGTCAACATTTGTTTTGCAAGACAGGGATTCACATCCATAAATGTATGGCTAATCCAGGAATATCCAACCTAATTATTGCAATGGGCTGAACTGCAAATTAAGTTACTTTGCAAAGCATTTGACCGTTGAGTTGGGTGGGGGTGCCAAATTTAAGGTCACGTATCCTCGTTCTGTTCTACTCCACGAGAGTGAATAGTTTCTATCACTTGTTCACCTTAAACACCTCAATTAGTTCACTCCTCAGTCGTCAATACTCAATGGAAACACAAACATAGTCCATGGAACTCATTCCCTAAATTTAACAGGTGGAATTTTCCCGTCCCGCCCGCCACGGGAATCGTAGCGAGCAGGACAGGACCATGCAAAGGTCTGCTGATCTCGGGCAGGATTTTCCGGTCTTGGGGCAAGTGTGGCCATAAAATCCCACCCAACACTTTCAGTTCAGGCATCATCCCAGTGAATCTGTGCTGTTCCCAGTCCTGGGCCATTATATCCTTTCTGAGGTGTGATGCCCAGACTAGGCTATCATCTCTCAATGATTTTACAATGGAAAATGACCCATCTGTTCTAGTTGAGTCCAATTTCTCAGATTTTGCATTATTGTGCTTTGCCAACAGAAAGCGCCATTAGAACGTGTTGCCAAGGAACATATGAGAAATACTTAATCGCAATGACAAATACTTCTCCACAAGCATTGAACTAAATAAAGTTTAAATGGGAACTTCAAGGCCTCAAACGTATTTTAATTTCCAATTACGCTGACACTCATCTCTCTGAGGCTTCTGATAATAGTTTTTCACAGGAAGCACTACACCTGCACATGGGACTACAAATTGCTGCTTTAAATTTCCTTTTTCTTCATGTTGGTAGATGCGCTAGCTGGGAATGTTTCAACTTCAGGCATGTAAAGATTCTCAAAGGATTATATTGTTAACAACTGCATCTTTTGATATGCAAACTAGGTTCTCATTATAATTCTATTCTCCATTTTAATTAGTGAGGGGGTGATGCAGCGTAATTCCCCCCCCTTCACCTGCTCAGGCGTAGACTGAATCTGTCACTTCCACCAACCTCAATCGGGCAACAAATCCAATGGGTTTGAATCCAAGTTCTATGTTAGATATTTAGATGTTTAGAAGTTTATTTGTTATTGTCACTGCAGTGAAGTTACTGTGAAAATCCTCTCGTCACCACACTCCGGCGCCTGTTCGGGCACACCGAGGGAGAACTTAGCATGGCCAATGCACCATGCAGACATGGGGAGAACATACAGACTCCACAAGAGAGTGGCCCAAGCTGGCTCCCTGACACTGTGAGGCAGTAGTGCGAACCACCTGTGCCACCCCACACTGACTTGAAATGAACAGGGTGACATAGGCACTGTGGTTAGCACTGCTGCTCACAGTGCCATAGACCTGGGTTCAATTCCAGCCTCAGTTAACTGTCTGTGTAGAGTTTTTCATGTTCTCCCTGTGTCTGCATGGGTTTCCTCCGGGTGCTTCAGTTTCCTCCCACAGTCCAAAGATGTGCAGGTTAGGCGGATTGGTCATGCTAAATTGCACGTTCGTGTCCCAAGATGTTTAGTTTAGGGGGATTAATGGGGTAAATACGTGGGGTAGCGGGGATAGAGCCTGGGTAAGATGCTCTTTTGGTGAGTCGGTGCAGACTCGAAGAGCCAGCTGCTGTTCTCCTTCTGCACAGTAGGGATTCTATGATGAACTAAAATGTTCAGTTTACTCCAGTGGAAGTTATTACTTGTTAGTTCTTATGAAAGGCCATCAACATGAAACATTAATCCCCTGTTTCTCTCTCCACAGATGCTGCCTGACCTGCTGAGCATTTTTAGTTTTTATTTCTTATTTCATAGAATCCCTATAGTGCGGAAGGAGGCTTTCGGCCCATCGAGTATGCACGGACTCTCAGAAACAGCATTCTCCCCAGGCCCTTCCCTCTGCACTGTCCCAGGAGCCCCACACATTTACCATGGCTAATCCACCTACCTTACACATCTTGCGATTTAGCATAGTCAATCCACCTAACCTGCATATCTTTGGACTGTGGGAGGAAACCGGAGCACCCGGAGGAAACCCACACAGATACAGGGAGAAATATGAAAACTCCACACAGTCACCCAAGGCTGGAATCGAACCCGGGTCATTGGCACTGTGAGGCAGCAGTGTTAACCACTGTGCCAACTTGCCTTCAATTGCAAACGTTTATTTTCACAGAAATTACAGCAAGGGATGGGACTATTTGGTTTACCTCAATGCTAGTTCCTGGAGTAGAGTTACCTCCAGTAAATCCAATCTCCTTTTCTACTCTTTTCCCCCTTCCTTGTTGCCAGTGTGTGAGAGACGGGTGCAGGGATGCAGGCAAGGTCACATGAATTGGTTCTCCATGTTTTGTGCACAATGGATTTAGATTTAAATCTACACAGCAAGTTCATTGTTTGATGAATAAAATGAAGTCTGCATACATTGTTGTTACAAGTTTCTGCCCAGATAGAAATGATTGGCTAATTGTCCTCATCAATCATGCCTGGAGACCGCACTGATCCAGGTGGCTGGGACTGATTCACCCACATTGTGGGCTGGATTTTATAGCCCTTCCGTTGGGCGTGTTTTCAGCAGGGGAGTTGGGAGGGGATTGGGCGGGGGGGGAGGTGGGGAGTGGGTACATAAAATATGTCCTTGTAATATGGGGGCAGGTTTGGGGGTAGGTAAGGTCTACCAACCCACCGTTAGGTCCACTGAGGCCTGTAAGTGCTCAACTAATGGCCACCTAATAACCCTAATCTGTCTCCACTAGCATAATATGCTGGGCAGAGAAAGGCGGGTGATGGTGGGAAATCTGGTGAGAATGAAGGGGAGATGTACATCCTTTGGCGCTACCATCTAGGCAACAAAGGCACATTCCACTCCCTTCCCCAAGAGCATACCCCCTCCCCCCATTGTACCTCTCTGCCTGGCCTCCCAAACCCCTGCTTCAACCATCATCCCTCGCGCCCTGCCCGCCTTCGCCCTCACCCGAGGGTATCTCCCTGCCCAAAAAGTCTAGACACATCTCACTCTGGGATCCATGAAGCCTTCTTCCACGGAACCTTTTGCTGACCCAGCAACACCCACTGCTAAGTTCAGGGGATTGCAAGGGCTGTTAGATTTTGTTGATTTAATGGTTTGGCTATAATAATCATTCTGCTATATTCTTCTTATGAAACAGTAATGTCAAGATTGGAATACAAAGCATGATGATTAGCTTCAGTGAACACTGTCAATTTGTCAATGTTAGAATATGTGTGTGTGCATAGCTCACACTGTAAAAGAGGAAATTATGCAAATGGGAGGAGGTTCGTATGCTAACTCATTTGGATCAGTGCAGGGACAACAAATTATAACATATTTCATGCTTGTGAAAGATAAAACCATTAAACAAATTGAACTATAGATGTTATAAATATATGTTCTGAGCACCAATATCTTGATTTCTGTTTGAGTTCATGCTTTCTTTATCATGTGTAATGTCCTCAGTGTGTTAGGGGTTGTGTTTAAATAAAAAGCAAAGAATGTGGTTTGCACACCTGGATTCAAACAAATAGCAACACGTTTATTCCAGGACCTCTTGCCTGTAAAGTACAAATTGAAAGTAAAACAGCAGCCAGTGCAACACCCTAATGACATCATTGTCAAATCATGTGATCAGCTCTTAAAGCAATCTGCAACCACTTAAATATATAACATTATGGAATTGTTTTTCAAGGCTATACTCTTTGTGTTAAGGACAATGGGTGAGGTAAGTGGAGACCTTAGCAGAAAGGCAGGGTGAGGTAAATGTGAAGCTGCTGAATTGCACACGTTGAGCTGTTAACAGGAATGTCAATCTGAAACCCTTCGGGAACAAAGCAGGAAACACCTGCAAGGGTCTACCTGTCCAGGGGGTCCATGGACTATCACTGTTGATCCAATCATATTGGCCAGGATAAACTATGGCCTAATATGGCATGATAAGGGTCTCTGGATTGTTATAATGTAACCAATGATAACATTGGATCTATTATAATGTAACCAATGGTAACATGCTGTGAAGGTCAGCTGATCAGTTGACATGGCAGACAATGTAACCAATGGCAAAACAATGTGGTGGTCAGCTGACTAGCTGATGTGGTATAAATAAAAAGTAGATGGGGCTTGTGTGGCCCAGTGTGTAGCCCCAAGTGTTGGAGCAATGAAGTTTCTTTATTAAACTTTTTTCCTTGATTTACTTTCTGAAGTTAGTTCTTTTATTGCTTGCAGCTGAAGTATCCTTACTACTAAATGAACATAGATTAGGATAAAATAAAGGAGTTACAAGACGTCATTGGCACACATCTGGAGGGTGACAGACCACAGTCTATAGAATGCAGGAAGGAATGAAGAATGTGTCCCAGAGAGATTGGAAGCAGGAATTATTGGAGCCAAGTCTCCCTGTATATCAATTTTCATTGATAAGTATTAACTTCAGATTTATTGCAATATTTAAATAAAAGTCTGTACCTTGTAGGTCAAAATTGGTCAAGAGCTCTGAGTAAGACAGGTTGTGGCATCCTCTGTCTCACATATATGATTATGTCTGTGATATCTTACAGAACTGCCAGCCAATTAGATTGACTTTCATTGAAGGGTGGAAGTCTCACCGCCAGCTTGTTAAGGCTGCTCACAGCACAATATTGCTATGGATGGAGCAGCCTTTCTTATTAGAGTCATAGAGTTTTACAGCATAAAGAGAGGCCCTTTGGCCCATCGTGTCTGCAATGACCATCAAGAACCAATTGTCAATTGGTTCACAACAGATTTTTGAAGCTCACCTTCCCCACATCTGTAAGGTTCAGTCCAATATGTATTATGTAGCTATTTCCACTCAATGAATGTTTCTGGAGGTATGTTGCTGTTATTAGGATAGTTTGCTGTAGTTTTGGTCATCTGTTCACTAAAGTGGAGAATTTAGTGCACACGGAGCATGTCTGAAAGGCCAAATAGAAAATCTAAAATATTGTGTCACCGTATATCCAAAGCAGGAATACGGCACGGTAGCACAGTGGTTAGCACTGCTGCTTCACAGCTCCAAGGACCTGGGTTCGATTCCCAGCTTGGGTCACTGTCTGTGTGGAGTTTGCACATTCTCCTCGTGTCTGTGTGGGTTTCCTCCGGGTGCTCCGGTTTCCCCCCACAGTCCAAAGATGTGCGGGTTAGTTTGATTGGCCATGCTAAAATTGCCCCTTAGTGTCCTGGGATGCGTGGATTAGCGGGTAAAATATGTAGGGATATGGGGGTAGGGCTTGGGTGGGATTGTGGTCGGTGCAGACTCGATGGGCTGAATGGCCTCTTTCTGTACTGGTAGGGTTTCTATGATGATATTTTTGCACTGAGAGAAAATTGCAATTCAACTTCCAGCTAATGCTAAGGCTATAGTGCTAGTGTCCCAGGGACTCTCAGGTAAGCAGGACAGGAGCTTGGTTCAGAACAGGTTGAGGCTTGGGAGTTCGGGGGGATAATGGCAATGTCACTGGCCTCGTGATCCAGAGATCTCGGCTAATGCTCTGGAGGCATGAGTTCAAATCCCATGGCAACTGGTGCAATTTAAAATCAATTAATAAATCTGGAATTTAAAGCTAGTCTCAGTAATCAGTAGTGTTCAATAATGGTGAGCATGAAATTATAATCAATTGTTGTAAAAAAAACATCTCATTCACTAATGTCCTTTAGGGAAGGAAATCTGCCATCCTTGCCTCATCTGGCCTACATGTGACTCCAGATACACAGCAATGTGGTTAACTCTTAACTGCCCTCTTGAGATGGCTTAACAAGCCACTCAGTTCAAGGGCAATATGGGATGGGCAACTATTGCTGGCCTTGCCAGTGATGCCCACATCACAAATAAAAAAGACATGCAGAGCTGAGGTTTGCCATGGGGGGAGGTGACTGAGAGGTGAGGAAACACAGTTCCGGGATTGCACAGGTCACTATTAGGGATTCTGATGGTTGGGAGCAGTGATGATTGGGTGGGGGGAAGTGATGTGAGAGCAGTATCGATATAGATTTAGCCAATCTGTGTAGACAATTAAACATGTCCTGAGTACATTAACATTTTCACAAAAGTGAATAAATGTAATCAGGAAAAGTCCAGCAAAATCATTTTTTTTACTGAATAAAGTTTATAATGAAACAGAACATGATTAATAAAACAAACAGAAAATGACTTGAGGATCAAAAGACAATCAGAGTAAAAGGATGTTCACAATGTTCTCCACCTAAATGCTAACATTTAATCGATAGAAATAAACACTTGGGATTCTTAATTTCCACTACAGAATACTCATTGAATATTTTTGTATATATGTATCTATAAATATGCTTTAATCATAGGATCCCTACAGTACAGAAAGAGGCCATTTGGCCCATCCAGTCTGCACCGTCCACAATCCCACCCAGGCCCTACCCCCATATCCCTACATGTTTACCCACTAATCCCTCTAACCTACACATTTCAGGACACTAAGGGGCAATTTTAGCATGGCCAATCAACCTAACCCGCACATCTTTGGACTGTGGGAGGAAACCGGAGCACCCGGAGGAAACCCACGCAGACACGAGGAGAATGTGCAAACTCCACACAGACAGTGACCCAAGCTGGGAATCGAACCCAGGTCCCTGGAGCTGTGAAGCAGCAGTGCTAACCACTGTGCTACCGTGCCGCCTTTTGGCAGAATCAACAAGTCCCAGAATGAAACATCCAAGATACCATTTTGTTTCCAACTCTTAACTTGACCTTGGCTAGGTTATGAACTGTGATAGTGCATATAGGTAGGTAATTAACCAGATTTCACAATGGACATCCCACTCTATTAGAGAGAGAATTTGTTATATAGTTTGAGAGGCAACACTCCATATCAGCCGTGGGGTAAAGCAAGGGGGCAGGCCTCTATAATCTACTACAGCCTCTAAGGGAGTTGAACCCATGCTGTTGGCATCATTCTGCACCATGTTCAAGCCAACTGAGTCCAGCAACCCCCTGATGGCAGTGTACATACACGCATGCAAATATCAAGTTCATACTTTGCATTATGAGGGCTTTGCATAGAGCAGATGGCACGTTTTAAGCAATTAATTCTGGGGATGTGAGCATCACTGGCAAGGCCAGCATTTGTTGCCCATCCCTTGTTGTCCTTGAGAAAATAGTGTTGAGCCGTCCTTTTGAACCGTTGCAGTCTTTGTGGTATCGGTACACCCACAGTGCTGTTCGGGAGGAAATGCCAAGATTCTGATCCAGCTCTGATGAAGAAACTGCGACATATTTCTAAATTCAGCACAGTGTGTGACTTGAAGGGGAACTTGCAGGTGGTGGTGGTGTTCCCAGGCATCTGCTGCCCTTGTCCTTCCAGGTGGTGTAGTTTGCAGCTTGGGAGCTGTACTAACAAGATGAACATAATTGCGAGGGTGACTTCACTGCTCACTTGTTCAGCTGTTGACCGAAACAAACTAATTCATTCATGGTGTTAAAGGCAAGACCAGTTTGCTGATGTGAAAGGCTTGTCTTCCCCGTTAAACCTGCCTGGCCCATTCACACGTCAAAAACAAATTGCTGGAGCAGTTACATGCAAGACAAAGGCCGTCAATCCCCAGCAGATGGCATGTCTGAAAACTTGGATATCTCACCACTGTTTGAAAAGCCAAACCAATATAAATCAGATCTAATCATATCTGGTATTAAGCTATTAGATTATGAGCTCTGCTGTGCACAGAATGTATTTATTTCTGTAGTGATGTAGGGGTTTGTATATGAATTCTATAAATAACTTAATCTTTTGCTTTTCACGTAGATAACAATTATGAAGAATTTATTTATGACCTGATGCGTATGTATAGATATATATAGACTACTTGTGTTCCAGTCAATCAAATGAAAGCTTTCCTCAGTAATCTTGGATTGGTGATATGAGGATTATTTACCCAACATCAATATTTGTAGTAGTAATGTTTATTTATTAGTCACAAGTAGGCTTGCATTAACACTGCAATGAAGACACTGTGAAAATCCCCTAGTCACCACACTCCGGTGCCTGTTCGGGTACACTTACAGAGAATTTAGCATGGCCAATGCACCAAACTTGCACATCTTTGGACTGTGGGAGGAAACAAGAGCACCCGAAGGAAACCCATGCAGACACGGGGAGAACATACAAACTCCCCACAGACAGTAAACCAAGTCGGGAATTGAACCCGGGTCCCTGGAGCTGTGAGGCAGCAGTGCTAACCACTGTGCCACCATGCTGCCCCAAAATGCGTCATCGAAGAGGATGGGATTCGAACCCACACGTGTAGAGCACAATGGATTCGCAGTTCACCTCCTTAACCACTCAGCCACCTCGTCATATATAGTAGTGGAAGCAGATACGAGAGTGACTTTTAAGGGGTGTCTTGAAAAGAGGGATATGGTCCCTGGAAGGGTAGGGGGTTTTAGTTCAGACGGGCAGCATGGTCGGTGCAGGCTTGGAGGGCCGAAGGGCCTGTTCCTGTGCTGTAATTTTCTTTGTTCTTTGTTCTTAGTTCTTATCACTGTGCAGTAAACACCTGCACTGATGCTGAAGCAGGGCACATCGCAATATGGTAAAACTACAAGTGAAAGGTCAAATTAATTAAGGCTACAGGCGATTTGAAGGGACCAGGAGAACACACGTTGCATTATGGGTGGAATCGTAAGACCCTGCTGCCAGAAAATGCAGCGGACCATTCAAAATTCCATTGACTTTGTTGGGACTGTAAAATCCTGACGGGAGGGACTGTAAAATTCCACCCTATACAAATACAAGTAGTTGCTGGAAGTGAGGCAGGAAAGATGCAAATTTGAAAGACAATAGTTTTGTCCAGCTAGGTGAATGATTAGAGATTTTTAAAGTTTATTTATTCGTGTCACAAGTAGGCTTACATTAACACTGCAATGAAGTTACTGTGAAAATCCCCTGGTCACTACACTCTGGCGGGTAAACTGAGGGAGAAGTTAGTATGGCCAATGCACCTAACCAGCACGAAAGTGGAGCACCCGGAGGAAACCCACGCAGACATGGGGAGAACGTGCAGACTCCGCACAGACAGTGGCCCAATCCGGGAAGCGAACCGAGGTCCCTGCCACTGTGCCACTGTGCTGCCCCCACATGTGCCACTGTGCCATGAGCCCGCAAAGCCATTCACTGCACTAAGAGAATGCAAGCATGATGCATTAATAAAGGTTTCCAAACCATTTTTTAAAAAAAAAATGTAATAGCAGCAATTTTCAGATTTTAAAAACAACACCATATTAGACAGCAGTGATTGACATGAACTTAATGCATAAATGTAAACTTAATGTTCCTTATGAGAAGGAGGGGGTAAGAAAGATGCAGCAAAGTAGGAACAGGGACCTGCATCAGGCAATGTGTTCACCACCACTGCTGCCCCATCAGTCAGTCCATCACACTCATCAACCACCCCTAAACACTGCAAACCTATCACTGTCATTCCACCAGCTACCACAAAGTCAACCAACACATTCTCAATTCCAAAGCAGCTTTAAAGAAACACTCTTTCCAAAGGTTTGACAAATATATTGTCCATTATAAAGTAGAATGGTAGAAACTCAATGAATGACAAACATTTCCCTACTCAATACTTGCAGAATAAAATTGTGGACTTTACACTTGGGTTAATATCAGTCTCGCTCTGGAGAATAAATAACAAATTCAGGAAGATTTTTAGTTTATTTCAAAGCATACCCTCCCCCTGCCCACTAACCCCACTATAAGAAATCTCACAACACCCACTAGCCAGCCTGTCATAGCCACCAGCTACCACACTGCTATTCCACCGCATTAAACATACCACCCACTTTTGCTGCCTCACCAGACATTCCGTCACAGCTAGAATTAGTACCATTGGCATCAGCCAGCAGCTAATCTACATTTCAACCCTGCAAAGAATTTGGGAGAGGTACTTTGACTAAACAATATCTGTCCACTGAACATATGCTCATTAAAGTTTATAAAATGTGGACCTTCGCCTTCAGGTCAGCCTTTAGTAATGGCAGAGGTTTTACCCACAATTCCCCAGGGCTGTGCAAGTACCCTATCCTTTACACTGTTTCAATGGCCATGTGTTTCAAGAACATATGTGTGATGCGTGACAAGACATTAAATCCAGGGGGAAGAAAACACTGGTCTGATTCGAACAGGAGGAACATGACGATGAATTAGGCAGCCTAATTTGGTTTGTGTACAGGGGACAAATTCCACGGGATGGAGGACGTTGGCGCTGATTTCAATTTTTTATGTTTCCATGTTTCTAAGTGACATTGTTGGAATCTTGTCTTGAGTGGTCGCATTCTACTGGAATACAATCTCTTAGCACACGTATCATCACTCCCTTATACAAACCCACCCATCCCTAAACCATTCACTCCCTCCACCACTGATGCACCATAACAGCAGGGTGTGCAACTCACCAAAGCTCCTTTGACAGCAACTTCCAAACCCCTGACATCCAGACAAAGGGCAGCAGGTGCACGGGAACACTACCAGCTGAAAATTCTCCAAGCCACACACCCTCCTACCTTGGAAATATATCGCCATTCCTTCACTGTCGCCTGGTTAAAAAACTGGAACTCCCTCCCTTAGCACACTGTGCATAAACCTACACCACGTGGGCTGCAGCAGTTCTCAAGGACAATTAGGGATGGGCAATAAGTCCACACTTCCTGCTGCCTCAGAAAAGTAGCCAACATAATCAAGGACCCCACGCATCCCAGACATTCTCTCTTCCACCTTCTTCCATCAGGAAAAAGTCACAAAAGTTTGAGGTCACGTACCAACCAACTCAAGAACAGCTTCTTCTCTGCTGCCATCAGACTTTTGAATGGACCTACCTCACATTAAGTTGATCTTTCTCTATAGGCTAGCTATGACTGTAATACTACATTCTGCACCCTATCCTTTTGTTCTCTATGAACAGTATGCTTTGTCTGTATAGCGCGCAAGAAACAATACTTTTCACTGTATACCAATACATGCAATAATAATAAATCGTATCAAATCACATCAATTTTGACCTTGCCAGCGACACTCCCATTTCAAGAATGAATTTTTAAAAAGAGTCTAGTTTTTGCAGCCCAATGGAAGACCAGCTCTCTGGCAGTGCAAAACTGCACAGCAGTGCCAGCCAAGAATATGTAGCGTGGAGTTTGAACTAAAGCAAGATTACTGTCAACTGCGATAGAGTTACTCATTGTAGACTGTCATATTTGCAACAGATAGCGCATAAAACAAATGCACTAAAAGAGAAAGTAGGCACTGTGATTAAGAGAGGAAAGTATGATAAAGCCTCAGAATGATTTCCTTTTGCTGCCTATTCCCTGGAGAAATATATAGCAATACAACAGAAGCAGCCATCACATTTCAGAAAGCACCAGCAAAGTACATAATGAAAATAAAGATTAACAGGTAGGTGCTTATTAAAAGATTGAGGCCTGGGAAAATGGAGAAAGCATCAGCTTCTGATTGCATGTATCTCAAATCATTAAAGGAAGTGAATATGGACAAGTTAAACTGTGCTATTGACTCATTGCAAGAAATCTATTTATCAGGAATTGCAAATTAAAACGTGAAGTGGTTAGTAAGGTATGTTAGTGAGATGGAAAAAAATAATCTCTTCTAACTTCTGAAAACGGAGGCACAGCAACACTGTTTAAAACGAATCATAGAATTCCTACAGTGCAGAAGGAGGCCATTCAGCCCATTGAGCCTGCACCGACAGCAATCCGACCTAGGCCCTATCCCCGTAACCCCATGCATTTACCTTGCTAATCCTCCTGACACTAAGGGGCAATTTAGCATGGCTAACCAGCCTAACCTTCACACCTTTGGACTGAGGGAGGAAACCCACGCAGACATGGGGAGAATGTGCAAACTCCACACAATCACCTGAAGACAGAATTGAACCAGGGTCCCTGGGCTGTGAGGCAGCAGTGCTAACCGCTGTACCACCATGCCACCCATATCCCATTGGCTATTTTGCAAGCAATCTCCAGGGCAAAATGCAAGTTTGTTCTTTTCTCCAAATGTTTGGTTAATTTACTTTGATAGTTACTTGACATTTTTTTCTCAAATTTTATCACTAGAACTAGGTTTGTTAATAAAGGCAATTGATGTTTGAATGTTGGAATGGCAGATGGCTTTGTTGGGGATATTACAGGTAGAGATTTTTGGTGCATAGCTGATGTGACATAAGTGATGGGCTGACAGTTGTGGGGGAACCAGATTCAGATTGTGCCTCAATTATGATCTTTCTCGGCAACATGCAGGCGGTCCAGCCATGGTGGCCTGTGACCAGTAAGGCTTGTTGGTGTGGGTTGGGAAGCGGGTGGGGGGGAAGACAAGTGGGTGAGGTTGGCAGCAAGAGGGAAATCTTTGAGAGGCCAGGATGAGCACAAACATATTCGGGAAAAAAAGCATCCTCCAGGTAGAACATAAACACTGAGGCCTTGTAAGGTCTCCTGACCTGAACTGAGTTGCTGGAACAAGACAAAAAGGCGACAGACATTGGGTAGGATGGTGAGCGATTGTTACTTGCTATCCCAGAAGTCAGTGTGAAAAACACTATCACTGACTCTCGAAAGCCCACTGCCATTTAGTACTCACTTGAACATTGATAGGCAGTGGGCGGGACTTCCATCTGCCCTTGAAAGGTCATCCCGCCTGTGACAGCATTCAGTCAATTAGATTGGCCAACAGCTCTCCAACCCAACCAGGCACAGCGCTGCAGTGGCCAAAAGTGGTACTGCAGTGCTCTGCCTGGAACTCAGTCCTGGAACCTTAGGAAAGGTAAATCCTGGAGGTCCCAGGGGCAGCAAGATAAAGGATGCCCTAGGGGGGTCAGGAGGGGGACGATTGTGGCATTGGGAAGTAGGCCAGTGGATGTGGTAGGCCAAGGTCCCGGAGGGGAGTGCGCCCCAACTCTGAAGAGGTCTTCGGATTGAGGCCTTTCCGCCTTCCTACCCGAGATGGAGAAAAGCTTTTTTCTGTTTTCCACCCTCCCCACACCCGCTCCTGCCAATCTAAATATTGAGATGGGGCAGGAAAAGGCCCTTAAGTGGCCACTTAATAGGTGAAAGGGTGGGTTATGTGCCCGAGGCCATGCCCACCCCACTGTGCCTGGGTTCCAAGGGGGAATGCAGTCCATTAAATTTTACACTCCTGCACCCCCCTCAGAAACTGCCTTGGGCGGGGGGGGGCGGGGGGGGGGGGGGGGGGTCGGGGATGGTGGGTGGGGGGGGGGGGGTCGGGGGGGTCGGGGGGGGGCAGCGTAAAATTCTGCCCAATTATTTTGATGCAACAATTCACCAGGATTTATGAGGTAAACGGTTGAAGAAAATACTCAGCAGTTGGCGATAGCGGGGAGCTGCTTTCAATCCTTGCTCCTCGAAGCTGCCTGGTCTCAAGGTATGTTCTCTGTGGTTCTCTCTGACATCTCCCCTTCTCTGGCTCCTCCTCCTGTGTGCCAAGGTCTTCAAGATCCCTATTTTTATACACTCTTCGGGTCTGCCTATTACCTGCATTTTTGTACCTGGCCATCTTAGAATCCTGACAGTGCAGAAGGAGGCCACCTGACCCATGGAGTCTGCACCGACCACAATCCCACCCAGGTCCCATCCCCGCAACCCCATTTACCCGAGCTAATCCTCCTGACACTGAGGAGCAATTTATCACAGCCAATCCACCTAATCCACCTTTGGACTGTGGGAGGAAACCAGAGCACCCGGAGGAAACCCATGCAGACACGGAGAGAATGTGCAAACTCCGCACAGACAGTCACCCGAGCCGGGAATTGAACCCAGGTCCCTGGCGCTGTGAGGCAGCAATGCTAACCACTATGCCACCATGCCATCCTACATCTTTCTATGTGTGGCAAGGCCATTTAACTGCGGGCGCACAGTTGCCATTTTGTTGTCCATGTGACACAGAAGCATTTGCCGCCAAAATAATGAACAGCTGCAAGTGTGTTGCTTTCTCATTTTATCATTAATTCTTTAGCTTCCTGGTAACTGCAAGCAGTACAATCACATACTATTACAATTCCGAACTTCTCCAGAAATAATGCAAACAACATTTTAATCCGAACAACCTCATAAATGAATTAAATAAGGTATTTACAATTTCCTACAGCCTGCCTGTCCTATCATGATGTAAATTCAAGATCCCATGGCACTAATTGGAAGAAGAGTAGGGGAGTTCTCCCAAGCGTGACTGTCAATATTTATTCCTCAGCCAAGTATAAAACCAATTATCATGCGGCCTTTATGACATTGATGTTTGTGGGAGTTTCCACAAGTGCGCAGGTTACAATCCCACATTACAACAGTGACCAGACTCCAAAAAGTACTTTGTTTGGATGAGGTGCTATAGAAATGCAAAACCTTTTTAAGGCCTACACTTGGACTCCCCTGAAGCCTGGAGGTTGGGGAGCTCTGCAAACTTCACCTACTTCTCTTTAAACATTTCAAAACCAGACCCTACAAGGAGTCTGAGACTACAGTAACTGAGCAGCCTTCCTCCTGTTTTGAGCAGGGGCGCTGGACATTCAGCTGAGAGTGAACCTGAAAGTTGAATTCGACGGGAAAATTAACGTGCAAGTTCCCCGCCAGATGCTCAGCACGCTTTTCAAGTGCGAATCAGATGGGGGCTAGATTAAAGTCTCCTCGTAGCCTTTGTAACGCTGGTGGAGTTATGTATGTAGTTGGGCATATGCCCCTTTAAGAGAGAGGGTTAGGTGACCCAGGGCCCAAGTCCACCCTGGGTGGCACTTGCTGGAGCCAGTGTTGGACTGACTGTGCTACTATTAAAACATTGAATAAACTGTTCCTGTTTGATTTACACCTACCTACCTCGTGGCCTCTTTATGGTGCATAACTAGACCTCAAACATAACAGATGGAAGTTACGTTTTACAACAAGGGGCCCGTCAAGACATTTGGTGAGCACACTGTGCGTCAGCTATGGTAACACAACTGACATCTTATACACCCAATTGTGAGAAGGTACTGGCCATCCAAAGATCTAAGGTCTAGAATTAATTAGCCTGAAATCCATGGTTTATTGATCAAAGATGTAACATTAATGGTACAGCTTTCACCTTCCCTGATCTGTGTCACTACTTTCATTTATTTCACCTTCCAACCAATATATAAATATTAAGTAGCGTTGTGTTCCCGGAGGCTTCATCACATGACTTGTCCCCATGTTCCAACAATTAGTTGACCAACGAATCCATCTTTGTGACGCATTGCCTACCTATGCCAAAGGGAAAGCAAAAAGACTCATTACGCAGCTGGATGATGCTTGATGGGCAGCTTTGCCCAATTTAATATTTTTGTACCCGACAAAGAAACAAATTCAAAGAAAATAACAAATTTAAGGATGGCGCGGTGGCACAGTGGCTAACATTGCTGCCTCACAGCGCCAGGGACCCAGATTCAATTCCCGACTTGAGTGACTGTCTGTGTGGAGTTTGCACGTTCTCCCCGTGTCTGCATGGGTTTCCTCTGGGTGCTCGGGTTTCCTCCCATCGTCCAAAGATGTGCAGGTTAGGTGGATTGGCCATACTAAATTGACCCTAGTGTCAGGGGATTAGCTGGGTAAATACGTGGGGTTACGGGAATAGGGCCTGGGTGGGATTGTGGTTGGTGCAGACTTGATGGACCGAAGAGCCTTCTTCTGCACTGAAGGGATTCTATGATTCTATTCTATGATAAAGAAAAGCAATTTTTTTTAAATCTTCCAATGATTTTTCTCCAGGGTTACACACTGTCTAGATTATCTGGATTGATTCCAGGGATGAAGGACTTGTCTTGTGAAGAGAGATTGAACAGTTTGGGCCTATATTGATTGGGGTTTAGAAGAATGAGAGGAGATCTAGTTAAGGTACATAAGAGGCTAAAGGTGATTGACAGGGTAGACATCGAGCAGATGTTTCCCCTTGTTGAACATTCTGCAATGAGAGGCCATTGTTTTAGGCTAAGCGGGGGGGGGGCAGATTTGAAACAGAAATGAGGAGGAATTACTTCACTCATGGTCGTGAATCTGTGGAATTCTCTACACCAGTAGATGCTAAACAAATTTAAGGAGGAGAGAGATAGATTTTCCATTAGCAGGGGGATGAAGAGTTATGGGGAGTAGGCAGGAAGGTGGAGATGAGGCCGAGATGAGATCAGCCATGATTGTATTATAGAATAGGCCCGAGGGGCTGAATTGCCTACTCCTGCTCCTAGTTCTTGTGTTTTCTATCTTCAGCCATGTCCTGGAGATTGATTTTCAATTCCTGGAGACTCCAGGCCAACCCTAGATGGTTGGAAACTCTATTATTGAGGAGGGAATCCCACAGCTAAAGGCCTAACTGATTGAAGGCGGATGGTCACAAATGTAAGGCCAAAGGCAGTGAGGATGCACAAGGGGTGAAAGGTCATAGCCTGGAAATATTAGCTCTGTTTCGCTCCCCAAAGATGTTGAGTATTTCCTGCATTACCTGTTTTTTATTCAAGATTATTAACAGTAATTTTGACACAGGAAAAATTAGGCCCAGGGAAATACCTTTGCTGATTAAAACCACTGCACCTGTCTGCTGCTCACTCCTCTTCAAAATAAATCTGGTGCCAGAGAATGAAGCAGTGCATAAATTTATGAAATGTCTTATCAGAGAAGAGGGTTAGAAATAGTAATGCTCCACTGGTGTGGAAAAGGGGAGCCATGAAATTACCTGCAAACTGATGAAGCACTTTCTGCAGATCATTATTATAGACATGTTATAGAGTCAGTTATAAACCTTGAGCTAAGGAAAGCAAAAAGTCAAGCTGCTTTTAGCAAAGGAAGCTCAAGTTTCATGAATTTGCTTGGAATATTGGAAAGCATTGTGGATCTGAGAATAAGAACGTACCATCATAGAGCCACACATCGAAATGTATGAGATCCCGAGGGGTCTTGACAGGATGGATGTAGAAAGGATGTTTCCTCTCGGGAGAATCTAGAACTAGGGACTACTAGGAACTGCTTTTTTTTTATAAAAAAAGGGTCACCCATTTAAGAGGGAGATGAGGAGAAATATTTTTCTCTCAGTCGGTGATGAGTCTTTGGAACTCTCTCCCTCAAAAGGCAGTGGAAGCAGAACCTTTCAATAACTTTAAAGCAGAGGTGAATAGATTCTTGATAAGCAAGAAGGATTATGGGGGTGGGATTGGCAGGAATGTGGGTGTGATGATTGTCCCTTTAAGGGCAACACAGCAGAGTAAGGGTCACCTGACCTGGATGACCAATCGGGACTCAGGGTGGGGAATCATCGCAGGGGGAGGAGTTCACTTAGGCAAGAGGCATTCCAGAACTAGCTTCGGACATACTGCTGCTCCTGTAGATCCTTGTTAATAAATCTATTGTGGTTCACTAATGAAGTCTCTGAAAGTGTATCATTACAGTGGGGTTGTGGTTAGAATCAGAGCAGCCATGATCATATTGAATGGCGGAGCAGGATAGAAGGGCTGAGTGGCCTCCTCCTGCTCCTAATTCATATGTCCCTGTTACAGAAGGAGGTCATTTCAATCTCTGAAAAAGCTGATGAGTGAGTTGCTTTCCCCTCATCTTACCTTCAGAGTCCTGAAAAACTTTCCCTTTCAGATATATCCCATTGCCTTTTCATAGTTACTATTGGAGCCGCTTCCATGACCCTGTGAGGCAGTGCGTTCTGGATCAATAACTTGCTGCGAAAATTATTTTTCTCCTCACCTCCCCTCTGGATCATTTTTTCAATTACTCTAAACCTGTGTCCTTCAACCATGAAGCCAATAGATTTTTTTATCTGACAGTGAATCTCCCTCTCTATTTTTAAGATGTTTCTGCCCTCTGCCCGTACCTGGGTGCCTGGCCCGGCACCATCCTCAGTTCAAGGAGTGATTGAACTGCCCACTCCGCATCCAGCAACCTGAAACAGTGGAACTGACCACAAGATTGTGAAAGAAAATCGAAAGAAGACCCGGAGATGATTGACTCTCTCTCTCCATGTGGAGGGGGGGAGGGGGGGGGGGAGGGGGAGAGGAGAGTGTGACAGGGTTTCCAACTCTGAGCTGGAAGTGTTCCTGAAGTTTTAATCGCCTGACCACCTGCCCCCTAGCCACCTCACCCACTCAAATAACAACTTGCACCCATCTCTGATATTTTCTTCTAATTTTGAACCAAAGGAAACAAAAAAGGGTGGCATGGTGGTTAGAACTAGCTGCCTCACAGCGCCAGAGACCCGGGTTCAATTCCCGGCTTGGGTCACTGTCTGTGCGGAGTCTGCACGTTCTCCCCGCGTCTGTTCCGGTTTCCTCCCACCGTCCGAAAGACGTGCTGGTTAGGTTAATTGGCCATACTAAATTCTCCCTCAGTGTTACCCGAACAGGCACCAGAGTGTGGCGACTAGGGGATTTTCACAGTAACTTCATTGCAGTGTTAATGTGAGCCTACTTGTGACACTACTAAATAAATAAACTTTAAAAAATAGAAAACCTTTTTGTTTTAAAGAGGCCTCTATGATTTTTCTCTTAATTGTTGCTCCCAGTGTGGCGTCCCAGAGATTGTATAAAAATTGCCAGAGGCGCCAGGACCAATCTGGAGGGTTGGCAACCCTAAGGTGGTGCCGAGGGGGGAACTCCCTCCCCCATTAACTGCAGCCTTGCTGCAATCAAAAACCGAGGCTGCACACTCTACGTGAGGAGCCACAGATGTGATCCGTGTGCTGCCAACTGTGCTCAGGATTACACCACTGAGCTCCCTCAAACAGGTTGTAATTGATATTTTTGCTCTGAACTTTTCGATAGACAGTTGTTAAAATCCCCCTGCAAACCGCCTGGGAGGAAGGTCACAGTTTTCGGGATTCAAATGGAAGAAGCAAGCGAGCTGGGCAAGCTCTTATCGTTAAAATCATACAGCCCTAAAGGAGGCCAATGGGCCATCAGGTCTGTGCCGCCCCTTTGAAAGAGCTACCCAATTAGTCCCACTCCTGCTGCCTTTTACCAAGCCTGCAAGCATTTCCCTTTTCAACTGATATCTAATTATCTTTTGAAAGTCACGATTGAATCTCCTTCCAGCACCCTTTCAGGCAGTGCATGCCAGATCATCATGTGCTTTTGATTTGATTTATTATTGTCACATGTATTAATATACAGTGAAAAGTATTGCTTGCAGAGAGGAGGGCTGACGTTTCGAGTCCAGATGACCCTTTGTTGACAAAGGGTCACCTGGACTCGAAATGTCAGCTCTTTTTTCTCCTTACAGATGCTGCCAGACCTGCTGAGATTTTCCAGCATTTTCTCTTTTGGTTTCAGATTCCAGCATCCGCAGTCATTTGCTTTTATTGAAAAGTATTGTTTCTTGCGCGCTATACAGACAAAGCATACCATTCATAGAGAAGGAAAGGAGAGGGTGCAGGATGTAGAGTTACAGTCATAGCTAGGATGTAGAGAAAGATCAACTGAATATAAGGTAAGTCCATTCAAAGGTCTGATGGCAGCAGTAAGAAAGTGTTCTTGAGTCGGTTGGGACGTCACCTCAGACTTTTGTTTCTTTTTCCCCAATGGAAGACAGTGGGAGAGAGAATGTCCGGGGTGTGTGGGGTGCTTAATTATGCTGGCTGCTTTTCTGAGGCAATGGAAAGTGTAGACAGAGTCAATGGATGGGAGGCTGGTTTGCATGATGGATTGGGCTTCATTCACAACCCTTTGAGGTTTCTTGAAGTTAGAGTTTATTTATTAGTCACAAGTAGGCTATATTCATATTGCAATGAAGTTACTGTGAAAATCCCCTAGTTTCCACACTCTGGTGCCTGTTCGGGTACACTGAGAGAGAATTTAGCATGGCCAATGCTTTTACCTGCACATCTTTGGTGTGTGGGAGGAAACGGGAGCACCCAGAGGAAACCTACGCAGACATGCGGAGAACGTGCAAACTCCACACAGACAGTCACCCAAGCCAGGAATCAAACCGGGGTACCTGGCGCTGTGAGGCAGCAGTGCTAACCACTGCACCACCGTACCGCTTGCAGTCTCGGACAGAGCAGGAGCCATACCAAGCTGTGATACGTCCAGAAAATATGCTTTGTATGATGCATCTGTAAAAGTTGGTGAGAGTCGTAGCGGACATGCCGAACTTTCTCAGCCTCCTGCGAAAGTAGAGGCGTCGGTGGGCTTTCTTAACCATAGCGTTGGTGTGGAGGGACCAGGACAGGCTGTTGGTAATCTCACAGATGTGAAAGAATAATTCACTGATGTGAAAGAATTTCTCCTTATCATCCCCTTGGATTTTTTTTTTTGTCAATTGTCTTAAATCTGTGTTTGTCATTTTAAGTTAGGGATAAAATTGGCCAGGTGAAGTAAAGCTGTGTGCTGTTTGTAAATGAGCATATTTCCCCGTGAAATTCCTCACAGATCATTTCTCATTCATTCTAGTCTCTATAATCTTCAGTGACAACCCTGATGAAACTGATATCAGCCAGCTCACTGATGATACAAAAATGTATGGAATAATTTACTGCGCGCGGGAAAGGTAGAGGTCATTCAGAGGGATTTAGGGAGCACTTGGGCAGATGATGGGCTAATAGCATTTGATACAAATCTCCCAAAACATTAACTGCAGCCTTGCTGCAATAAAAAATGAAGCGGATTTACTCAAAGTCAGGGTCAATTGTTAAAACCACTTGCATGATATAGAACAGCAATTAAACCAACTAATTCAAACATTAGCACTTAACAGATGCAGAGTATAAAATTGCAGTGGTGGTGCTCAGTCTCTCGATTACTCTGATGAGACAATACGTTACATTGAAAGTTGGAGCCAGTTCAAGTTACCGAATTTCCACGAAAGATATTGAGTCCTTTAGGAAGATTACAGAGAAGCTTTGACTGGCTCTTGTGTAATGAAGTTAAAATGAAAGAACTCCAAATTCCATCCTCAAAGAGATGATTGGAGAAACTTAATTCAAGTGAAGTATCAAGGGGACCGGGACAGAATGGGCACCAGTTAGGTTTTCACATTATATCCAGAATGTCAATGTGAAATGCAAATCATTGAGGAGGAAAAACCCACAGAGGCAGGTAGGGGAACATGGAAACTAGACGCAGGAGTAGGCCATTCGGCCCTTCGAGCCTGCTCCCCCAATTCATTTTGATCATTGCTGATCATCAACTTCAATATCCTGATCCTGCCCTTCCCCCCCCCGCCCCCCAACTCCATGTCCCTTGACCCCTTTAGCTCCAAGAGCTACAGCTAATTTCTTCTTAAAATCAGATAACGTTTTGGCCTCAACTACTTTCTGTGATAGTGAATTCCACACATTCACCAGCCTCATCAGGCAGAGGTGCCAGTGGCCATTGGCAGTCTGGATTGAAGGCTGGACAGGTCCATCCACGTTCTTTCTGCTGTTGTGGATTGTCATTTGGAGATAACGTGCAGGTGAAGGTTGCAAGTAAGGAGACAATGGGCATGTTTGCCTTGACTCCAAGCAGGATTTGGATGTAGGCTCTGGCATACCAGCGTTTGGCTACATCCATGGAAAGGGTTGTGTCTGTCTTGGAAACCCAGGTCCAACACGATACACAGTGGCTGCCGGCTACGAGCTCGGAGCTACACTCCGTCACTCTAGCCAGGGCAGCTGTGACGAGGCGAGAGTGAGCCTTGGCACCTTGACCTCCCTCCTCAGGAAGTCAGGAAGGTGTCATCGGGCACCCATAGGGAGGAGGACAATCAGCCAGTAATTCCAGGGGCTTCATTAGAGAAGAATCCAAGGGTGCCTTGCATCTCCACCTTCCCTCTGCCAGTGACTCCATCGCCTCCAGACTGAGGGGAATGCACTTGCACCAGTGCAAGTTACCTTCAGCAGGCCAGAGCCTTCTCAGGCCACCAGAGAATGCCCACCAAAGTCATCACAGACAACAAGGGCATCGCATTCAGCAGAGTGCCTTCACCTCTGCTCGGATGTCGGGGCTGCACCTGGATGTGGCAGTAGAAAAGGGAAGATGAAAACGTTTTGAAGGCACACAAGTGGAATAGGTGTAGAACCATGGTATATAGTTTTGGCATTTGTAAATACTTGGGCGGCACGGTGGCACAGTGGTTAGCACTGCTGCCTCACAGCGTTAGGGATCCAGGTTCGATTCCGGCCTTAGGTGACCATTTATGCGGAGTTTGCTCGGGCATACCAGCGTTTGGTTGCCTCCATGGAAAGGGTTGTACCTGTGTTGGCAATCCAGGTGTTCTCCCCATGTCTGCATGGGTTTCCTCTGGGTGCTCCGGTTTCCTCCCGCAGTTCAAAGGTGTGTGGGTTAGGTGGAGTGGCTATGCTAATTTACCCCTTAGTGTCGAGGGGATTAGCAGGGTGTATACATGGGGTTACGGGGATAGGGCCAGGGTGGGATTGTTGTCGGTGCAGGCTCAATGGACCAAATGGCCTCCTTAGGGAATCTATGATTTGTTCACTTGCACTGGATTCCATCTTGCTGCTCGTTGCTTCGATGGTCGCAGTCAGTTCAGGCTGTGGAATTTGAGACCCCATCAGAATCTGAGAATGAACTAACGTGAGTTCTTTCTCATTATCAATATAGTCATAACTCAATCATTCCACATATGAATGCTTAAGCACCGACCATCATTTGTGAGTGCACAGCCTGGCCACTCATCATGCAAGTCATTACTTGCAGCTCGCTATGTTCTGACCTCTGAAAATGTGTTGAGATGATTGCGTCTCCTGCTGCTGTTGCCCTGATGTGGGTGGATCGCACTAACACTCGAGAGACCAATCTGCTACATGAGTGGCAAGGAACAGGAGCACTGCAGATGCAGCTTCAGGACTGAGCGAGTGAAGATCTACACTGTCTTCTTAACAGTAGAAAGCTAGAGACTGCCCTACATTTTTGGAGGATGCTGTGGTGGGCACATTCAATTAACGGCCTTCCTTGGCGACTGTCATTTGGAGCTAACATGCAGGCGAAGGCTAAAAGTAAGAAGGCAATGGGCAAGTTCGTCTTGACAAGAGGGATTTGAGTGTAGGGTTTAAGAGGTGTGTGTGCAGCTGACTGAAGCCTTTGACAGACATCACATTGAGGGTTATTTGTCCGGCTCACCTCCTTATCAAGGATGCCAATAGACTCACATAATGCGCTTGCAACCAAAGTGCATCTGGTCTCCTTGAAGGACTGAAGATTTAGTTCATGAGGTGAGCGAGAGTAGAATGGACCTGTATGCTGGACCAAGCCAAGGAGTGAGGGGCATCCATGTGCAGCATCAGCACCTCTTTAACAGGGAAGATGCTTAACTTGGTTGGGGTGTCCAGAATGACGGAACAAAACTTTGCAGTAATACTAAGGCCGTCTGGGATTGAGGTGTGTGGGACCCATTGCAATTGGTGGGTTGTAGTTTGTGATTTGAGATGTCAAGTTTTAAGTTTGCTTTTGCAAATTCTGATCCATCTGCTGACAATAAAGAGAGTTCTTTTCTGGGTTATACTTGTTGGTAAGAGTATTCTCCCTGCTCTACACTATTCAGTGCAATCTAGCGGATGTAGTAATATGGAATTCTGCAGCATGAAAGAAAGGGACGGGTCTTGTGACAGTTCACTGAAGGGAGCCTCATCCCTTTCCCAATTTTCTCCTCTGCACTTAACCATTCCCATTTCCAAACCTGTTATGGATTCTGCATCCATTCTTCCTATGGTTGGCACATTTTATATCCTAACAAGCCTCTTGTACAAAGCCCATGTGGCGACTTTAACCTTAGCGGAACCAATTGAAGAGCTGTTTATCGAGGGGTTATCTTCTGCACCAAATCCCCAAAGTGAACACCGTGCCATGAAAGCCACAGTGGCAGCTTTGAATGCACAAAAACATGCAACGTTGACGGGTGAGAAGGGGATTAAAAAAAGCCTATTTCACAGCTGGAGAATCAGAATGATGCATTTCGTACCCATATCTTCAACCGAAGCCCGTCTGGCCTTGTAATCTGCTGCAAGATTGGTGCCATCAGTTGTCTGGACTCTAAACTCTGGAATCCCCTCCCTAAACCGTTCTGCCTCTCTACCTCACTCCCCTACTTTCAGACACTCCCTCCGAACCTACTACCTCACCGATATTCTTGGCCTGCTGACCTATCTCCTCACATGACTCGGTGTCACATTTTGTTTTGTATTGCTGCTGAGAAGGCTCTATATAAATAAAACGGGTGGGATTTTTTTTCCCCTGCCCCCACACCGGCAGCATGATTGGCAATGGTGGGAGGGGCCCGCCATTGGCCCGCAGCGAGCGAGACCTTCCAGTCCCGCCGCTGTCAATGGGGCTTCCTGTTGTTGGCAACCTCTGCCATCAGGAATGGCCAGAAATCCTGCCCCATGAGTTGTTGTTGAGAGGCAGAAAGTTTGGGGGGGCGGGGGGGGGGGGGGGGGGGGGGGGGACAAGGCCAAAAAAGGGGACAAATTTCATGAAAAACGATCTCCAATCTGCTCAGGCAATCAAAACTACTCCAGAAAATCACGTTGGGCTTTAGTGACATCTCCATGTAAACAAATCATAATTGAAGCATTGAAATTTAAATAGTAATGAAAAGGAGAAAGTGCTTGCAAAGTCATCAACAGATGAGTTTTGGGTAATGTATACCTTCACTATATCTTCACTATACCTTCATCTGTGTTTGAACCAGCAGAGATTGAGTGAAGGTTGTTCAGCCTGTTGATTGCCAGGGTCCAGGGCTGATAAGTGTTTGGACGTTCAGGATCCCAGTTGCTGCGGAAGGAAAGAGCTAAGGTCTTTCAGCACGAGGTGACAATCAATGGACAACCTCACTCAGGCAAACAAATGTGAGCACTGGAAATTTCTCCTTGGTGAAGGTTAGGGTGCATGGTCTGGAGGCACTGGGTTCCAGCCATGGAGGTGGAATATACCCCTCAGCAGCCCTGCTGTAAAATTGCTTCTCCTACATTTGATTTTGTCATGAATATTATCCGCATTTAAGATCTTTCATGGTATTATGCAGTATTACGATAGCTTGCTCCATACCACAGCATTAGCAGAAATTTTAATTATTAACCCAAGTAAATACTCACGTCCCAATGTTCTACTTAGGGACCGAAATAGCCACAGGATTCACAGAATTGTTGCAATGCAGAAGGAGGCCATTCAGCCCATCGAGTCTGCACTGGCTCACTGCATTCTACGCAGTCCCACTCCCATGTCTTCTCACCATAACCTTGCACATTCTTTTCAGATGGCAATCCAATTTCCTTTCGAGTATCTCGATCAAACCTGCCTCCACCACCCGCTCAGGAACTTCATTCCAGGCTCTAACCATCCTCTGGGTAAAAACGTTCTTCCTCACAGCACTCCTACTCCTTTTGCCCATCATTTTGAACTTCTGCCCTCTTGTTTTTGACTCCCACTCACCTGACGAAGGAGCAGCGCTCCGAAAGCTAGGGCGTTTGCTACCAAATAAACCTGTTGGACTTTAACCTGGTGTTGTTAGACTCCTTACTGTGTTTACCCCAGTCTAACGCCGGCATCTCCACCTCTTGTTTTTGATGCACTCTTGAGGGGGAACAGTTTCTCACTATTTACCCAGCCCATACCCCTCAGAATCTTGAATATCTCGATCAAGCTTCCTTTTCCCCAAGGAATACAGTCCCAACCTCTGCAATCTATCCTTATACAGTTGGTCATTCCTAGAATCATTCTTGTGAATCTCTCTGTACTCTCTCCAATGCCTTCAGATCCTTCCTCCAGATGAGGCCTAACTAATGTCTTGTACAAGTTCAACATGACCCCCTTACTCATGTACTCAATGGCCATATTAATAAAACCTAGGATATTATATGCTTTATTAACTGCTCTCCCATCATGCCCTTCAATTACTTATGTACATATACACCAAGGCCCATTTTTTCTTGAACCTCTAGAGTTTCTCGTTGCTGCCAAAATGAATCATTTCACACTTCGCTGCTTTGACTTTCATCTGCCACTTGTCTGCCCAATCCACCAACATGTCTATGTCATTTTGAAGTTCAAGACCATTCTCATCGTGGCTGGCAACAATTCCAATCTCCGTATCATCTGCAAATTTTGAAATTATGCCCTGCATATCACAGTCTAGGTCATTAATATATACCAGGAAGAGCAACACTGACCCCTGGGGAACACCAATATAAACTTCCTCCAATCTGAAAAACAACATTTATTACTACTCTGTGTTTCCTGTCACTCAGCTAATTTCTTGTCCAAGTTCCTACTTTCCCTCTTATTCCATGAGCTAGAATTTTGCTCACAAGTCTGTTGTGTGACACTGTATCAAATGTCTTTTGAAAATCCATATACACCACATCAACAGCATTGCCCTTATCAACCTTCTCTGTTATCTCTTCAAATAAATTCCAGCAAGTTGTTCAACATAATTTTCCCTAATGAATCCATGCTGACTTTCATTAATTATCCTGCATTTCTCTTAGTGACTATTGATTTTGTTGCGAACTATAGTTTCCAGAGATTTATCTACCACTAAAGTCAAACTGACTGGTCTGTCGTTGTTGGCATTACCCTTATACCCCTCTTTGAACAGGGCTGTAACATTCACAATTCTCCTGTCCTCTGGCACCACCCCTGTGTGTAAGGAAGACTGGAAAATGATCAACAGTGCCTCTGCAATTGCCACTCTCCCCTCCTTCAAGTATCCTTGGATGCATCTCACCTGGTCCTGGTGTCATATCAGTTTTAAACAAAAATAGCCTTTCCAACACCCTCTCCTTCTCAATTGCAAAATACTTGAGTACCAGTTACCTCCTCTCTCATCTCAGCCAGGGTAGCATATTCTTTCTTTGTAAAGACAGATGCAAAGTACTCATTTAATACCTCCACTACTTCTCCTGCCTCCACGTGCAAATCTCCTTTTTTTATCCCTAATTGGCTCTACTCTTTCCTTTACCATCCTTTTATTATTTACATGCCAGTAGAAGACCTTGGTGTTCTCTTTATGTTAGCTGCCAGTCTCTTTTCATGCTCCCTCCTTGCTTTTCTTATTAGTTTCTTCACTTCCCTGCTGCTCCTTCTATATTCAGCCCGCTTCTTCATTGAATTTTCTACCTGACTTCTGTTATACATGTACTTACTTCCTTTCATGTTTACCTCAATCTCTCTCGTCATTCAGGGTGTTTTGGATTTATTTGTTCTACTTTTTCCCTTCAAGGGAATATACCTTGACATTTCCTGTAATACTATCTCTGAAGATAGTCCATTGTTCAGCTACTCTCTTTCCTGCTAGCATTTGATTGCAGTTCACTCAACTCAGATGCAATCTCGTCCCATCGGAGTTGGTTTCACCCTAATTAATTATCCCTGCTCTGGATTGCTCCTTGTCCTTTTCCATGGTCAACCTAAACCTGAGGATACAATGACCAGTGTCCTCTCAATGCTCTCCCATTGATATTTGATCCACTTGGGCGGACTCATCCCAAGAACCAGGTCCAATAGTGCATGTCCTGCACCAGAAACATACTGCTGAGGACAATTATTCTGAATACATTCCAGGAACTCACACCCTTCTTGTCCCTTTGCACTATTCCTATTCCAGTCTATATTTGGACAATTGAATTCCCCCATTATAATTACTCTATCATTCTTGCACCTCTCTGTAATCTTTTTGAAAATTTATTTTTCTGCTTCCCTTCCGCGATAGTTGGTAGTCTACATACTACACCGATCAATGTTATTGCACCTTTTTCATCTCTTACACCGAGCCAGATAGATCCATCCTTGACCCTACTTGAAAATTCTCTCTCTCCAGTACTGTAATACCATCTGTAATCAATACTGACACCCCCCGCTCCCCCCACCCCTTATTTCTTCCTTTTCTGTCTCTCCTAAATACCTCATAGAAATCATAGAAACCCTACAGTACAGAAAGAGGCCATTCGGCCCATCGAGTCTGCACCGACCACAATCCCACCCAGGCCCTACCCCCATATCCCTACATATTTTACCCGCTAATCCCTCTAATCTACGCATCCCAGGACACTAAGGGGCAATTTTAGCATAGCCAATCAACCTAACCCGCACATCTTTGGACGGTGGGAGGAAACCGGAGCACCCGGAGGAAACCCACGCAGACACGAGGAGAATGTGCAAACTCCACACAGACAGTGACCTGAGCCGGGAATCGAACCCAGGACCCTGGAGCTGTGAAGCAGCAGTGCTAACCACTGTGCTACCGTGCCGCCCCTCATACCCAGGAATATTTAACACCTAATCCTGCTCTTCTTTGAGCCAGGTCCCAACTTTGTAAATGAAATCTTTCTCCACTCTCCAATTCATGGTTAACTTTACATTATCCTGAAATGTTTCAACCCCAAGGACTCCATTAGTGTGGGGCAGGAAGTGCATTCAAACATGAGTGAGAATGATGCACCTCAGCAAGTTTCACCCTCTTTTTCCACCTGTTCAGTCCAACCTAGAATAAATGGAAACACAGGTACTCTTGAAGGGACAAGATAACAATGATTTGGAAGGAAGTCAGTATCTATAACATTGCCGGTGTAGCATAAGACCATAAGACCATAAGACATAGGAGCAGAATTAGGCCACGCGGCCCATCGAGTCTGCTCCACCATTCAATCATGGCTGATATTATTCTCATCCCCATTCTCCTGCCTTTTCCCCATAACCCCTGATCCCTTTATTAATCAAGAACCTATCTATCTCTGTCTTAAAGACACTCAATGACCTGGCCGCCACAGCCTTCTGCGGCAAAGAGCCCCACAGATTCACCACTCCCTGGCTGAAGAAATTCCTTCTCATCTCTGTTTTAAAGGATCGTCCCTTAAGCCTGAGGTTGTGCCCTCTGGTTCTAGTTTTTCCTACTAGTGGAAACATCCTTACCACATCCACTCTATCCAGGCCTCGCAGTATCCTGTAAGTTTCAATATGATCCCCCCCTCATCCTTCTAAACTCCAACAACCCCGAGTCCTCAACCGTTCCTCATACGACAAGCTCTTCATTCCAGGGATCATTCTTGTGAGCCTCCTCTGGACCCTTTCCAAGGCCAGCACATCCTCCCTTAGATATGGAGCCCCAAACTGCTCACAATACACCAAATGGGGTCTGACCATTCTAGATATCAACCTGACCCACATCCTCCTTTGTGTATAACTGCAAAGAAATGTATTCACCCATACACTGTTACAGAGTGGAAATGATACAACCTTGAGGGTGTTTTCTCACATGTCTGTGGGATACATAATCATCTGCAAAGCTCATAAATGTTTAGCTTTAAGGCAATGGCATAGTGGTATTGTGACTGGATTAGTAATCCTGAAACGTAGGGTAATGTTCTGGGGACCCGGGTTTGAATCCCTCCATGGCAGATGGCGAAATTTGAATTGAATAAAAATTTGGAATTAAAAATCTAATGATGCCCATGAAACCCATTCCTGGGTACAAGACAGGTGCAAAATTATCCATTTCTGCCCTCATTTTCTGTTGGAAACCAAGTACAGCAACGGTTGATTTATATCTAAATCTCCTATCTCGCCACTGGAATTTTAGTGGGCGGGTTGTGGACAACGTGAAACCCCCATTGACAGTCGGGCAGGAATTTCCAGCTTTTAAACCAGCGCAGCTGGAGAAGTCCGCCCATCGAGTCATACAGTGAAGAAAAAGCCCTTTGGCCCAAGTTTATAAAGGAAGCCTCCGGCTGGGTGAGTCCCAGTTAGAAGGAAAGCATTTTGAATTCATACAAAGCCTTTCACAACCTCCATGGACGTCCCGTGATGCTGTGCAGACTCCCAGTAAAGTTATCAATTAATCAGCTTTAGCCCGTACCTGAAGTTACAGCTTTTCGTCAATATATTTTTAGATGACTTGCTTTAGTGTGTGAAACGTATGTGGGTTTTGCAAAAGTGCCTTCGGTGACCTGCGGTCTGAACGCTTGCACTCTGAGCTCTGCCAGTTCCTTGACAGATAATAAAGGAACTAATTAACGTCATAAAGAAACCACACAGCTTGAGAGTGGCTGAGTGAATTACTGAATTTCTGATTGATTTATGACTGAGAATCTAATCTGCATTTTCAGTGCCACACACATATCATTTACCTGCAGGGACAAAGGAATAATTTGGGGGGCTGGATAAGCACAGCCGCCAGAGGTTTAGGAATACTGCTTCTCTTTCCCAGGAACAATGCTGCCTTGTTGGTCGCTGCTATCATTCTTACCTGTTTGATACTATGCCCAGGCAACTGAGTTCAGCTTTTCTGCTCACAATTGAAACATGTGTTATTGAGAACAGTCATCCAAACTCCTGCCAAGAAAACTTCTTTTCTCAATCGTATGTCTTTTGATATCGCTCCACCACACTGCTGGCCACCCCAGGTACGTTCTTTGAATTTGAAACGGTCTTTACAAGCTTGTTGCACTCACAGAACCAAATCCCCTCGCTGCCTCGATTGTATTGGGAGTCCCCATCAGCGAGTTCGTCCATGTAACACTTCAGGCTGACACCCAGCAGCGGCAACAACTTGCATTTACGTAGCGCCTTCAATGTGACAGAACAACCCAAGGCATTTCACAGTACCATTGTTAACTAAGGGCGGCATGGTGACGCAGTGGTTAGCGCTGCTGCCTCATGGCGCCAGGGACCCGGGGTTCATTCCGGCCCCGGGTGGCTGTCTGTGTGGAGTTTGCACATTCTCCCCGTGTCTGCGTGGGTTTCCTCCAGATTCACCAGTTTCCTCCGAGTGCTCCAGTCTCCTCCCACAGTCCAAGGGTGTGCAGGTTAGGTTGATTGGCCATGCTAAATTGCCCCTTAGTCAGGGGGATACATGGGGTTATGGGGATAGGGCCTGGGTGGGATTGATGTCGATGCAGGCTTAATGGGTCGAATAGCCTCCTTCTGCACTGTCAGGATTCTATTCGATCTATAATCATCACTAAAGGTGATTTAAGGGCTGGTAACTAAAAGCTTGATTGAAGAGGTCCATTTTAAAGAATGCCCTAGTGATGTTTTGTAAAGACTAGTGACTGCTCTCAGTAGATTCATGAATAAACAGTTTATTAAGACAAGTAACTGTTGACAGAGAGTGAGGGAAAGGCTAATGTAATCCACAACTCCAGGAAAGCCCGCACTCAGAGCCAATGCATGCTCCAGCCTAACTGGCCGAAAGGGTCACATGACCCTCCAGGAACTCGCTCCTAAAGGGGGCAGGCTACTGCAGCCTTAGACTGGAAGGGAGAGGTTTTTTTAAATTTGCTCATGAGATGTGAATGTCGCTGGCTTGGCCAGCATTTATTGCCCATCCCTGAGGGCATTTAAAAGTCGACCACTTTGCTGTGACTCTGGAGTCACATGTAGGCCAGGCCAGGTAAGGACGGCAGATTTCCTTCCCGAAAGGACATTAGTGAACCAGGTGAGTTTTTCCGACAATGGTTTCATGGTCATCAGTCGATACTTAATTCCAAATACTTTTTTATTGAAATCAAATTCCACCACCTGCCGGGGCAGGATTCGAACCCAGGCCCCCAGAGCATTACCTTGGATCTCTGGATTACTATTCCAGCGGCAATACCGCTCTGCCAATGCCTCCCCAGAAAGGGGAAGGTTCGGGGAGGAAATTCCAGAGTTTAGCTAAAGACATTGTGGAGGAAAGAGAAACACGGGCAGGCAGGGAGCCAGGATATGAAGAAAGTAGTAATGCTGGGAGGTTGTGAAGCCGCAGGGGATTATAGAGATAGGGTGGAACAAGGCCAGGGAGGGATTTGCAAACCGGGATGATGAGAATTGTAATATTCAGGCTTTGCCGGACCAGGATGCAAAGTAGGTCAGTAAGCACAGGGTGGAAGGGAGCAGGATGGCGTGATATAGCAGCTGGATAGCAGAGTGTTGGAGAAGCAGATGTTTACAGGGGGTGCATTGTGTGAAGCCGGCCAGGCAAACATCGGAATAGTCGGGCAGCATTCCATCCCACAAACGGGTTCTGGCTACAGGTCTGAGAGCTGTAGGGAACCCAATGTCACCTCCTTTGAGGAAAATCCACTGCATCAAATGCCAATTCGACACTTAAGTGGTCAGCAGCAGGACTTCCCCAGAATCAAGGGTCCTGTGTGGGAAGGCTGCAGCATAAGCCCCAAACCCCCCCCCCCCCTCCCGCAGGAGCTACTGGCCAGAGGCCAGTTTTGGTCCATTGTAGGCAGCATGAGCCAGACCAGTGGAGGTGCCAGCGATACATCCACCAGATGCTTAGAATCACCGAGGGACCTCCAAACACAAGTGGGGCCCCACAGAGTAGCAGTCACGGGAGGTCGGGAAGAGGGTTTAGCAGCAAGGGCAGGGATATTGCTTTCAGCTGTGCGTTCCTCACTCATGCACTGTGTGTGTGGGGACACCCGCCCCACCCCCACCCCTCGCCCTCATAGGGACCCCACAAGGAAAGATCATAGGTTTTGCTTTTTGGGGCTTCCACTTAAGGACCTTGGTTGTTATGGAGTGGGAAGACCGTTCCATCCCGGATTTACCCGGGGCAGAGGCGGGAAGTGGGCAGAGTCCTCACCTGGCATCCACCTGCTGAATTAACTGCCCCCCTCTCATCTCCAAAAGAGCTTCATGGGAGGGCATTGAATTCCTCTCATCGGGTCTGGAGGTAACAAGGGCAGACCATAAGACCATAAGAAATAGGAACAGGAGCAGGCCATTCGGCCCCTCGAGCCTGCTCTGCCATGTCAAAACCAGAGAAACTGGTTATTCTCCTCATAGCTGGGAGCACGAAGGGAGAATTTAACACAAGTGTTCAAATTGTTGAAGGATTATGTTAGAGAATAAAGAACAAAACTGTTTCTAGTGTGAGAAATATCAGTAACCAAAGGACACAAATTTAAGGCGATTGGCAAAATAGCCAAAGGCAAGATGAAGAGAATCTTTTAATTGTAAGATATGGAATGAACGGATTCAATTATTAACTTTCAAAAGCTACTTGGATTAATATTCAAAGGGGGGAACATAAATGTGGCACGATGGCACAGTGGTTAACACTGCTGCCTCACAGCGCCAGAGCCCTGGGTTCGATTCCCGGCTTGGATCACCATCTGTGTGGAGTTTGTACGTTTTCCCCGTGTCTGCCTGGGTTTCCTCCAGTTTCCTCCCACTGTCCAAAGATGCGTGGGTTAGGTGGATCGGCATGCTAAATTGCCCCTTAGTGTCAGGAGGATTAACAGGGTAAATATGTGGGGTTACGGGTCCTGGGTGAGATTGCTGTCGGTGCAGACTCGATGGGTTGAATGGCCTCCTTCTGCACTGTAGGTATTCTATAAAATTGCAGGACTATGAGGAAAGAGCAAGGCGGTGGGACAAATCGGGTAGCATTTTAAAAAAGCCCAGCATGCTCACAATGGTCCGAAGCGCCTCATTTGGTACCTTATCGCTCTATGATTCAATAAGATGGGTGACACAGAGGAGCTCGATTCTGAATCAGAAAGTTGTGATCTTGTTCAATTTCCTTTTGCTTTGCCAGCTTTCTGGTGCCTGTTCCCTGCTCAATATGAATCGTATGTTTGGGTAATCGGTAGCAGCCTCCGTTGTTTTTTTAATACCTGCCACAGCAACAATAGCAGACACTGACGGCAGTCATCCTAACCAAACAGTCCCTCCATTCCACAACCGCCTTCAACCCAAATAAGTAACTTATGATTATCTAGAGAATTTATTTTTATAATTGGCTACTTAGAAATAAATCTGATCATAAAACAAGGCAAATGATCACACTGCAAGCCTGCTACACCCAATCATCTTACTGGTCCAGCAGTATACAGTCCCTTTTATAAAATGCAGCAGATTATATAATTTAATGGGGAATTTATCTGGTCGCAATTGCAGATCATACAAATCTGGGGGAGAATTCTCCCGTCCCGCTCGCCATGGGTATTGTAGCAGGGGGACGGTGCGGACCACACAAAGGTCCATTGACCTGGGACGGAATTCTCCGGTTTTGGAGTGAGCGCAGCTGGAAAATCCCACCCATGACCTGGACAATCACTGGCAATATTATATAACCCCCTAACAGAGAATCTTCGGGCGGCACAGTGGCACAGTGGTTAGCACTGCTGCCTCACAGTGACAGGGACCCTGGTTCAATTCCGGTCTCGGGTGACTGTCTGTTTGGAGTTTGCACGTTCTCCCCGTATCTGCGTGGGTTTCCTCTGGTTGCTAAAGACAACCAAAGATCTGCAGGTTAGCTGGAATTGCCAAGTCAAATTGTCTTAGTGTCTCAAGGTGTGCAGGTTAGGGAGATTAGTGGGATAAATACATGGGATTACAGGGCTAAGGCATGGGTGGGATTCTCTGTCGGAGAGTCGATGCAGATTTGATGGGCTGAATGGCCTCCTTCTGCACTGTAGCGATTCTATGATTCTATGAATGGTGGGATATTTTCAATGGCACAATTGGGCCGAACGTGGGCAATCGCTGGGAGGGCACCATGGTCAGCATGGACCAGTTGGGCTGAAGGGCCTGTTTTAGTGCTGCATTGCTCTGTGACTCCAGGGCGGCACGGTAGCACAGTGGTTAGCACTGCTGCTTCACAGGGTCCCGGGTTCGATTCTCGGCTCGGGTCACTGTCTGTGTGGAGTTTGCACATTCTCCTCGTGTCTGCGTGGGTTTCCTCCGGGTGCTCCGGTTTCCTCCCACAGTCCAAAGATGTGCGGGTTAGGTTGATTGGCCAGGTTAAAAAAAAAAATTGTCCCTGAGATGCGTAGTTAGAGGGATTAGCGGGTAAATATGTGGGGGTAGGGCCTGGGTGGGATGGTGGTCGGTGCAGACTCGATGGGCCAAATGGCCTCCTTCTGCACTGTAGGGTTTCTATGATCCATAACAGAAGGGTGCTGGGGGAGAGAGATGCTGAGATGTGACAGTGGTATAAATCAGATCTTCAATATAAATCTTTCACCAATAGCAAATTTCTGTGACTCTCACTATCTGAAGCCACCAGATTTATTCTCCATACGTTAAAGACCAGCTGGATGAGGACCTGAAGCCTGGATTTTGGTCATCGATGACATCAGGACATTTTTGCTAACAATCAGAATACTGTAAATAAATTGCGATTGGATTAAAGAATTAGTCTGAGATTTCAACCTCTAACATTTCTTACTTTATTGAGGGGGAATTAAATATTGCTCTGGCTGTTTTATTGCCATAAACATAATGCCAATAATCAGGATACATATATAATCAAATACTTTCATTCTGTAGGTTAGACACATCCAGTGGTAATATTAGCAGGTGAACAATAATATGCTTGTGTGACAGTTCTGCATTTGCACTGGATAAATTGGTACCTGCGTTAAAATAGGGAACCGAGGAAGGCGAGATGAATGCATGAAACAGCCAGTCACATTCTCAACCGTGTGACTGGGTGACAGCACTCTCACCTTGACATCAGCAATTTATTGGTTTAAGCCCTGCTCCAGAGGCTTTGAGCACAGACTGACACTCCAGGGCAGTACCGACAGACAACTCTACCCTTTTGGATCAGACATTAAACTCAGGTCCCATCTGTCTGTCAGTTCAGGTGAATGCAAAAGCTCCCTTGGCATTAATTAAAGGAGAGCAGGAGACTCGTCCTGATGTACGAGCAGCAACTATCTTTCCTTCAGAACGGACTGACTGGCTGTTTATCGGGTAACTTTGTGGGATCTTGCTGCATGCAAGCTGCTGATGGGACAGCTTCAATACATTGGCTCATGAAGCACCTTTGTGGTGCCTGCGTGGATGGGAAAGGCTCCAGGCACATGAAGTTCTTTTGCTTTGCAATGTGACCATCGGCGCTAATTCACCTCCTCACAAAGCCTGGCTCAGAAATCCTTCCAAAATAACTCCTCTATTAATGTCAGGAAATCTCACTGTTGCATAGTAATTATAGCACAAAACAGGCTATTCAGCTGAACTGGACTGTGCTGCTGTTTATGTTACACACAAGGACTCCCTGCACTCTACTCAACTAACCTTATCTGCATAATCTTCTGCTGCTTTCACCCTTCTTTCTACGTTCATCTTGCTTCCCCATAAATACACAGCTGCTATTCACATCAATCAATCCTAGTGCTCGCTTAAACACATTCTCATTGTTGAAAGGAAATGGTTCAACAGCCCCAGGCTCGACCTAGAGGAGAATGCAGAGGCAGAAAGGCGGCAGTCCTCAACTGGAGAACAGATTTGGTCAGACAATCAGTGGTAATAGCATTTTAAATACTCAGGGTGAGCTGCCAGTGCCCAAAGGGGACATGTAGACAGCTTGGAGCTTGGCCAGTGGTGAGGGGGAATGTGATTAGGGAAGGTGGTAGAATAGTGGTATTGTCACTGGACTAGTGTTATATATTTAGAAGAGTTGCAGGTTGCTTTAAGAGCCAATCACATGATTTGATGGTGATGTCGTTAGGGTGTTGGCAGAGGCTGTTGCTTTACTTTCAGTTTTGTATTTTGCACAGTGCAGAGAGCAGCTCTTCAATAAAACCTGTTGTGTGTTAGTTTGAATCTACGTGTGCAAACCACATTCCTTTCTTTCTGTTAAAACCCATAACTCCTAACATAGTTAAAACACTTAGTAATCCAGAGATCCAGGGTAACACTCTGGGGACCAGGATTTGAATCCCATCATGGCAGATGGTGAAATTTGAATTCAATAAAAATCTGGAATTAAAAGTCTAATGTTGACTATGAAACCATTGGCAATTGTTGTAAAAACCCATTTGGTTCACTAATGTCCTTTAGAGAAGGAAACCTGCTGTTCTTACCTGGTCTGGCCTACATGTGACTCCAGAGCGACAGCAATGTGGTTGACTCTTAAATGCCCTCTGAAATGGCCTAACAAGCCGGTTAGTTCATTGGGAATTAGGGACAGGCAATAACTAAAGTTTATAAAGTTTATTTATTTATTAGTCACAAGTAGGCTTACATTAACAGTGCAATGAAGTTTCTGTGAAAATCCCCTAGTTGCCACACTCCGGCACCTGCTCGGGTACACTGAGGGAGAATTTAGCATGGCCAATGCACCTAACCAGCACATCTTTGGACTGTGGGAGGAAACTGGAGCAGCCGGAGGAAACCCACGCAGACACGGGGAGAACGTGCAAACTCTGCACGGACAGTGACACCCACATTCCATGAATGATTTTTTTGAAGAAAACTCAACAGCCAGGAGTAATATTGTGAACCCATGTATCTGGACTTGTGCAGAGAGCTATTTTCCACACCATTGCCTTTAGTAGCTAATCTTAATGTGAGGAGAGAGTTGCTGGGTGTTTTCATTTCCTCATATCTTAAAGGAATTCCATTGAGATGTTCCCAGGAATCTTGGAGATAAGAATCACAGCCTCTTGGATTTATCCCTTTGAGAGTGGGATTGAGAATGAGGCCTTTCCATTATTCTGATATTTTCACAACAATGCACAGTGAACTCCCACGCAGTCTAGCTCCAGCATCCCAACCCTGGCACATTGGATCCTGACAGCTTGTTCAACATTCTCACGGACATTGCTGGACCTAATCTGTTTGTGAATCCAGAGACTTTTTAAATAATTTGCTGCGCAGCTATTGCGGTTTCTACAGAGCCTAATATTATCTTATAAACTACTTTTGTTCCCAAAAGGGAAGTATTACAACAAGAGTCAATCTTGGAACATCTGCTCAGCTATTTCTGGTCTCCAGCTCCGGTGGAACAATTAGTCACATACATACAAACACAGATCTGAATACAAACACAAGCATGTAGAAATAAATCTCACAAAAAGAGAAATATAGAAAATGTGTGTGTCTGGCACAGAGAGAGGCCATTCAGCCCATCACACCTATGCTAGCTAATAGAGTTATCTGGCCAAATACTAAAGTTTATTTATTTACTAGTCACAAGTAAGCTTACATTAACACTGCAATGAAGTTACTGTGAAATTTCCCTAGTCGCCACACTCTGGCGCCTGTTCGGGTCAATGCACCTAACCAGCACGTCTTTCAGAATGTGGGAGGAAACTGGAGCACCCGGAGGAAACCCATGCAAACATGGGGAGAACGTGCAAACTCCACACAGTGACCCAAGCTGGGAATCAAACCCGGGTCCCTGGCGCTGTGAGGCAGCAGTGCTAACCACTGTGTCACCGTGCAGCCTACAATCCTAATCCTAATCTCCAGCTCTTTGTCATTTCAAGTGCACATCCATTAAATGTGATGAGGCTTTTATCTCTGCCACTCTTCAATGCAGACCTCCACCATGCTGTGAGTGAAACATTATTTCCTCCATTCCTCTAACACTTCAAATCTAAACCCCTGGCATTCACCTTTGCGAAGGGAAAATCGGTCTTCCTCGCCCACTCCCACATAATTTTATAAATCTTCCCTCAGCCTCCCCTGTTCCAAAGAAAACAATTCCAGCCTACTTAATCTTTCCTCATAGCCACAATCTCCAATCCGAGGAATATTCTCTTAAATTTCCTCTGTACCTTCTGTCCCGTGCAAGCATGTCCTTCCTATTCCATATGGACCTGAACTGTATCAGTTGTCCTAATGTAACCAATGGTAACATGCTGTGAGGGTCAGCTGACCTGGTGGACAATGTAACCAGTGGTGATCAGCTGACCAGTATAAATGGAAAGCAGATGGGGATTGTGGGGAGCTTGTGTGGTCCAGGGCGTGGCCTGAGTGTTGGTGTAATGAAGTTTCTTTATTAAACCTTTTTCTTTGATTTACTTTGTGAAGTTAGTTCCTTTATTGCTTGCAACTGAAGTATCCTTACTGCCGGATGATCAACAGGAATCTAGCTATACTCTTAACTAGTGTTTCATAGAGTTCTAGCAAAGCCTTTTTATACTCCAGTCTAGGCCCTGGGTAATAAAGGAAAATGTCTTCTTAACCAGCTTATCTATCAATCCTGCAACATTCAGGAATCTATAGACAGACTGTTCCTAAGCAATCAATTGACACACGCACACATGTGCACGCACATACCGATCAGAGCCAGCATTTATTATCTATTCCTGGTTGCCCTCAGGATGACATGGTGGGCCTAACCCTGGTACTAATGGGGTCTGTGCGGTAAAGATACTCCCACACTGCCTCTAGGTAGGGGAGTCCAGAACTTTGTTCCAGTGATGATGAAGGAAAGGCATCATATGTCTATATCTGGATGGTGTGTTACCTGGTGGAGAACTTGGAGGTATTTAAGTTCAAAGTTTAGTTTATTTATTAGTGTCACAAGTAGGCTTACATTAGCACAGCAATTAAGTTACCGTGAAAATCCCCTAGTTGCCACATTCCGATGCCTGTTCGGGTACACTAAGAGAGAATTTAGCATGGCCAACGCACTTAACTAGTTCATCTTTTGGACAGTGGGAGGAAACTGGGCCCACCCGGAGGAAACCCACGCAGACACGGGGGGAATGTGCAGGCTCAACACAGACAGTGACCCAAGGCCGGGAATCAAACCTGTGTCCCTGGTGCTGTGAAGGCAGCAGTGCTAACCACTGTGCCGCCTTAACTATAGTTGCCTCCCCGGCGGATAATTGAACCCTGGTCACCGCGTGACAGGCGGGGATACTAACCACGAGACTACCGAGAAACTGATAGTTGGTGGTGTCGTTCCATGAATCTCTTCCCCCCCCCCCCACCCCCCCGCCCCCCGCCTCTGTACTTCCAGGTGGCAGAGATCCGGGCCAATATTCGGCAAAAGGAGTAACTTTGAGAGTATAGAGAGTAGAAAAATGGGAAGCTCATCCCAAAAAAGGACGGAAGCGCAGCCAGGAAATAATGACGAGGAGATTAATGAATAAATAAATGAAACAGCATTGGAGATCAGAGAGTAGGAGAGACAGCAGCAGTAGGGGTTCCGACAGCAGTGCGGTAAATAATTTAAAAGATTTGGGCAAGTTGGAAGGAACTAAAACTGGAATTTTCCAGCTGTTCACACCGGCAGGGTCTTCTGGTCTCGCTGACGGCATCCCCTCCCCGCCCCCCCCCCCCCTTCCCCCCCCCCCTCCCCCCCACCACCCCCCATCTTGGGTTTCCCAGTGACGAGAGGGTAGCCAATGGGAAGTCTCTAAATTTACACTTCTTAGAAGAATAGTGGAGGGACAATGAGAAATTTGAGGCAAAATCTCAGCAGAATGGAAAGGATGTTCTCGGGAGTTTCCAATTCACAAACCATCATGGGGGGAGCTAAACTCACAACCCCAGATGATGAGTCCCGACCTCTGAATTACTAGCCCATTAACAGGACAACGTTGCTGCAATGCTCACCGGGCAGTTACAGATGATAGAGAAACTAGGCATGTGAACAGCATTGCATGTTTTACACTATTTCCAAAAACTGAAGTTGGCAATAGTACTTTTAATGTAACCAGTGGACCCTTCTTGAAACCAGCTCTTCAAATATCAGGCAAAACTCCTGCAAGATCAATTTTGATGGACAGGACACTATGTCCTGATGGCTGTATTAGGGCACCTGAGCAGAAACCCCATACTATGTTGTGAAGCCCAATTAGACCGCAACAATTTTTTAAAAATTTTGACATTAGAGTGAGGATAAGGCGTTTCACTCCAGGTGTCATTCTACTGAAACACAAGGAAGCTTTTATCAAAACAAACTTTACTTAACAATACAGTTTAACCATTAAAAAATTTATTAGCTTAACATACACCAAGTGAAATACTTGAACATAGTAAGATACAATTCTTCATTGCTAATCTATCTCAATTAGTTCCAATTTAAGCAATTTTCTTCTTATAGGCTTAAACTCCTCTTCAAAATTGGTTAGCAAACAACACAGGCATATGTGTTCTTACTTGTTAACAATCACAGAGTCATAGAGGTTTACGACATGGAAACAGGCCCTTCAGCCCAACTTGTCCATGCCACCTTTTTTTTTACCACTAAGCTAGTCTCAATTGTCCGCATTTGGCCCATATCCCTCTACACCCATCTTACCCATATAACTGTCTAAATGCTTTTAAAAGCCAAAATTGTACCCGCCTCTATTATTACCTCTGGCAGCTTGTTCCAGACACTCATCACCCTCTGTGTGAAAAAAATTGCCCCTTTGGACACTTTTGTATCTCTTCCCTCTCACCTTAAACCTATGCCCTCTAGTTTTAGACTGCCCTGCCTTTGGGAAAAGATATTGACCATCTAGCTGATCTATGCCCCTCATTATTTTATAGACTTCTATAAGATCATCCCTAACCCTCCTACGCTCCAGGGAAAAAAGTCCCACTCCATCCAGCCTCTCCTTCTAACTCAAACCATCAAGTCCCAGTAGTATCCTACGAAATCATTTCTGCACTCTTTATAGTTTAATAATATCCTTTCTATAATAGAGCTTTCAAACACCTCTGGGGTGAGAGAGAGAGAGAGTGAGAGAGAGGCAGAGAGACCATTTACTAGAACCAAGCAGAAACTGCCTGCTTTTCCCTGCAAGCTTAACTCTTCCCATTCACACATGACTCTGTCTCTTGTCAATCAACCTAATAAGAACTCTACTCTGAAAGGGGAAAAACCAGAATACATGAATTCAGATTAAAACAAACGCCCATTATCTAAAACCAATTATTTTCCTGCATTGTCAGCATGGAGTTTCCTGGTGTAGACAAATTGGCACCATATAGGCAGAGCTGAATTTTAAACCTACCCCCCACGAGAAACATGACATAAATACATTTCCAAAAGGCACAGTATCATCACAACTGAGAAATGCCTTCCCCTGTCAGGGCCTATTTCCTCAACACTGGCCAGGGGAGGACAAAGACACTTTGAAACTTCCCTAAAGCTGGAACATTGACATGAATGACTGCAAGGAGATTGCTATCAATCATTCAAAATGGCGGCAAATTGTCCATTAAACTGTGTCACGTTTTGAGACTCTGTCTTAATGATGAGGCCAAGTGGTGGCAGAGAAGGAAAGAAAAGGATGCAGAGCCTGCATTCCGGATCACACTCTCTTGTGGGACACCCTGCCCCATGCTCCCAAAGATCTGGTGGGCCGAGAATCGACCTATCCAATCACATGAAGACACATGACAGAAACCCATGACCCTGAGTGGATGTCATCTTTCAATCAAGGGACAGCCAACAATGACAACAAGTGGACCCTACATTGCCTTGCTGATGGGCAATCAGAGATTGCACCTTTTTATAATGACAGGAGTGTGTTGGAGCACAATGCACTTTAAAATATACATATTCATGTGATGCTATTTTTAATCATCTAATCAGCAGGCCTCCCTCCATGAATCTTGGAGCGAGCTTTCTTGCTGCCATCCTCTTGGCTGGACTGTGAGCAAGTGCGGCGGAGCAGTTTAAATGATTGAACTGCTCAGATGACACGATGCGGGTGATTCAGACACATTGCGCCACAGATGCAGCATTACTCCCATAAAAAAATTCCCAAGTGTCCAAAAATTCCAGTCTAGATTGTGCCGGGGGGGAATTCATTCCAGTTTTCGTGCTATCTCCAAACTCCATGGCCTCGGCTCCTCCCTCTATGACTGGATCCTGAACTTCCTAACTCACAGACCGCAATCAGTAAGGATAGACAACAACACCTCTTCCACGATCATCCTCAACACCGGTGCCCCACAAGGCTGTGTCCTCAGCCCCCTACTATACTCCTTATACACCTACGTCTGTGTGGCCAATTTCCCCTCCAAATCGATTTTCAAGTTTGCTGATGACACCACCATAGTGGGTTGGATCTCAAACAATGATGAGAAAGAGTACAGAAAGAGATAGAGAAACTGGTGAATTGGTACGACAATATTAATCTCTCCCTCAATGTCAACTAAAGGAAGGAGATTGTCATCGACTTCAGGAAGCGTAAAGGAGAACATGCCCCTGTCTACATCAATGGGGATGAAATAGAAATGGTCAAGAGCTTCAAGTTTTTATGTGCCCAGATCACCAACAATCTGTTCTGGTCCCTCCATGCTGATACTATAGTTAAGAAAGCCCACCAACACCTCTACTTTCTCAGAAGACTAAGGAAATTTGGCGTGTCCACTACAACTCTCACCAACCTTTACAGATGCACCATAGAAAGCATTCTCCCTGGTTGTATCACAGCTTGGTATGGCTCCTGCCCTGTCCAAGACTGCAAGCAGCCAGCATGATTAAGGACCCCACTCACTCTGGACAAACTCTCTTCCATCTTCTTCTGTCGGAAAAAAGATAGAAAAGTTTGAGGACATGTACCAACCAACTCAAAAACAGCTTCTTCCCTGTTGCCATCAGACTTTTGAATGGACCGACCTCACACTAAGTTGATCTTTCTCTACACCCTAGCTATGACTGTAACACTACATTCTGCACCCTCTCCTTTCCTTCTCCATGTATGGTATGGTTTGTCTGCATTGTGTGTGTGTGTGTTTAAGAATGTCAATTGGCTGGTAACAGGCCAGCAATGGGTCTGAATGGGCTGAGCGAAGAATTGTGGGAGTTGACAGAGCAAAATGGAGGTCGGTCACCAGTGGTGTGCCCCAGGGATCTGTTCTGGGACCCTTGCTGTTTGTCATTTTCATAAATGACCTGGATGAGGAAGTGGAGGGATGGGTTGGTAAGTTTGCCGACGACACAAAGGTTGGTGGGGTTGTGGATAGTCTGGAGGGATGTCAGAAGTTACAGAGGGACATAGATAGGCTGCAAGACTGGGCGGACAAGTGGCAGATGGACTTCAACCCAGATAAATGCGTTGTGGTCCATTTTGGTAGGTCAAGTGGGATGAAGGAGTACAATATAAAGGGAAAGACTCTTAGTACTGTAGAAGATCAGAAGGACCTTGGGGTCCAGGTCCGTAGGACTCTGAAATCGGCCCCGCAGGTGGAGGAGGTGGTTAAGAAGGCGTATGGTGTGCTGGCCTTTATCAATCGAGGGATTGAGTTTAGGAGTCCGGGGATAATGATGCAGCTATATAAGACCCTCGTCAGACCCCACTTGGAGTACTGTGCTCAGTTCTGGTCACCTCACTATAGGAAGGATGTGGAAAAGATTGAAAGGGTGCAGAGGAGATTTACAAGGATATTGCCTGGATTGAGTGACATGCCTTAAGAGGATAGGCTGAGGGAGCTTGGTCTTTTCTTCTTGGAGAGACGAAGGATGAGAGGAGACCTAATAGAGGTGTATAGGATGTTGAGAGGCATAGATCAGGTGGACTCTCAGAGGCTTTTTCCCAGGGTGGAAATGTCTGCTACGAGAGGACACAGGTTTAAGGTGCTGGGGGGTAGGTACAGGGGAGATGTTAGGGGTAAGTTTTTCACACAGAGGGTGGTGGGCGAGTGGAATCGGCTACCGTCAGTGGTGGTGGAGGTGAACTCAAAAGGGTCTTTTAAGAGACTCCTGGATGAGTACATGGAGCTTAATCGGATGGAGGGTTATAGGTAGGTCTAGAAGGTAGGGATATGTTCGGCACAACTTGTGGGCCGAAGGGCCTGTTTCTGCTGTAGTTTTTCTATGTTTCTATGTTTCTAAAAGAAGAATATAGAGAAGCCTTGATTTGAAAAAACCTGACCTTTGTTTTCAAATCCCTCAGTGGCTCCACCCCTCACTGTCCCTGGAACCTCCAGCAGCCCCATCACCTCCTGAGATTCCTGCACCTCTCCAAGTCCAACATCACAAACATCCCTAATGTTAATCACGTCATCAGTGGCAGCTATGTGTTTAGTTCCCTGGGCTCAAACTCTGCAATTCCCTCCCGAAATATCGCCACCTCTCCAGGCAGAATTTTATCCGGTCTGGGTGCATACGGTGAGTTAAACCTCTTAAAAATAACGGCAGGTTGGGACACCATCCTGCCTTGGGTATTCAGGTGACATCCCTTTGGATATCTCTGGTAAATAACTGTCAGTGTAAATTGGTAACTGTGATAACCCCCATGAGTTCCACAGGGAATCTCAAATTGATCTCCCTGTGGGGCTTGTTGAATACGAGTTCCCCTGGTAACAGGCAATGGCCTGCCCGGGTGGAATTCATCACCTGAGCCCTTTAGAAAGGAGTAACCAGGAAGCGTCTGCAGAACTATTATCCCCGCTGGGACTTGTGCGAGAACCGTTGTCCCGGTTGGGACTTACGCATGCACACCGCGGAGTAGTTGTTTTATTTTATGATTTACAATAAATACTGTTCCTTTCCAGTCAGCTTCCTGAGTTATTACAGTAACTAAGCACAATTTAACCAAACATTCTGGCTGTAGCATCCAATGTACTTATTTTACAATCTTTGGCAACTCACCAGGTGAAAGAGATGAGTACACAACAGAGAGTGTTTCTGCAGTGAAACCAAAAATCTGGCAACGTTTTAAGAATAAACCAGAGAATTACAACACTGCAGAAGGAGCTATTTGACCCATCATCTCTGAACCAACTCTCCGAAAGAGCAACTCACCTAGAATCATTCCCCAACCCTCTCTCTCCAACCCTGCACATTCTTCCTTTGCAGATAACAGTCTGATTCCCTTTGGAAATTTTTCAATTGAACCTGCCTCCATCACACTCTCTCAAGCAGAACATTCCAGATGCTAACCACCTGCTACATGAAAAACTTTTTCCTCATGTCACTTTGGCTTCTTTCACTAATTCTTTTAACTGCGGCCTCTCATTCTCCATCCCTTCACGAGCGGCAACACTTTCTCCCTATCCACTCTGGCCCGACCTCTTGGGATTTTAAATACCTCTTATCAAATTTCCTCTCAGCCTTCTTCTCTCTCCAAGGAAAACAGTCCCAACTTCTCCAACCTGCCTTCATAACTATAGTTCCTCATCCCAGGAACCATTCTGGGAAATCTCTTCTGCAACCTTTCTAATCCCTTCACACCTGTCCCAAAGCACAATGTCCAGAACTGAACACAGTTGTGTTCAGCTCAGTTGTGGGCAGCAGGGTGGCACAGTGGTTAGCACTGCTGCCTCACAGCACCAGGGAACCGGGTTCGATTCCCGCTTGGGTCACTATCTGTGCAGTGTCTGTACGTTCCCCCCGTGTCTGTGTGGGTTTCCTCCAGGTGCTCTGGTTTCCTTCCCCAGTCCAAAGGATGTGCTGGTTAGGTGCATTGGCTATGCTAAATTCTCCCTCAGTGTACCTGAACAGGTGCCGGAGTGTGGCAGCTAGGGGATTTTCACAGTAACTTCATTGCGGTGTTAATGTAAGCCTACTTGTGACACTAACAAATAAACTTTTAAAAGTATTTTAGCTGCGGCCAAATGAGTTACTTATACAGGTTTAGCACAATCTCCTTGCTCTTATACTTATGCCCCTATTAGTGAAGTCCAGGATACTGGGTGCTTTATTAACTACTCTGTTAACCAGCCCTGCCACCTTCAGTGATTTATGCACAAACAGGCTCTTCCATCCCCTTTATCGTTGTACCTTTTAATTTTATATTGTCTCTCCACATCAAACTGAAGACCTTCAACTATGGCGAGGTGAGAGGTTGCTGTTTTGTAGCACTTGCTCTCAGAGTATACTTTGACTGCTAGGAAGTTAATTCTGTCTTCACTCACCTTGAGCTGCACTTCACTGCTGCCTGCTTTCACTGTGGCACGGTAGCAACTTCTGGAGCTCAATCTTGCCCCTCTGATGTGGAGCAAGAAGAGTAGCAGCAGGAGCAAGTGGGGAGGTGGAGTATTTGTACTTAATAGCGATAGCATGATGGCAGTAGAAAGAAAGGAAGCGGCAATCATGATAAAGATAGAATCCATCTGGATAGAGATAAAAGATGATGAAGGTAATCACACTAATTAATGTCATCTACAAACCACCTAATAACAGAAGGGAGGTAGGGGAGGATGTGTGCAGATAATTTGGGAATTGTGCAAAGCACTGAGAATAATAATCCTGGGTGATTTCACCTTGGTTAATTGGACAGGCAATGTCAGTAAAGGAGATAAAGATTCGAGTTCCTACAATGTCCACAGGATCCTTTCTAACCTAATATGTAGCAGAGTGAGAGCTAGAAGGGCTTTGGCTCACAGGGCTTAGGCAAAAACAGGCAGAGGCAAGGAAGGTTGTTGTTGTTTTTCCCAAAACTATAAAGGAAATGGCAGGTATGAGTGAGAGGCCAGTTCGCTGCATTCGGTGTGGGATGTGGGAGTTCCTGGAGACGACTTGCCTCCCGGAGTTCCATATCTGTGCCAGATGCGTGGAACTGCAACTCCTGAGGGACCGTGTAAGGGAGCTGGAGCTGCGGCTCGATGACTTCAGTTTAGTCAGTGAAAATGAGAAAATAATAGACATAAGTTATAAGCAGGTAGTCACACCGGGGCCTCAGAAGGAAGACAAGTGGGTCACAGTTAGGAAGGGTAAAAGTCATAAAGGTCATGTACCAGAAAGTACCCCAGTGGCAGTCTCCCATAATAGTAAGGGCTGGGCAACAGATAGGAGAGGGGAAGGGAGTGAGCAGTCAGTGGAGGGATCCCCTGTGGTTGCCCTCCAAAATAGGTATATTGTTTTGGATTCTGTGGAGGGGGATGACACTCCAGGGGTAAGCCACGAAGACCAGATCGCCTGCACAGAGACAGGCTCAGAGGCCCAGAAGGGGATTAGGAGAGAAATAGTGGTGGGGGATGCGATGGTTAGAGGCACGGACAGGCGGTTCTGCGGGCGCGAACGAGACTCCAGGATAGTAGTCTGCCTCCCTGGTGCCGGGGTACTGAATGTCTCCGAGAGGGTAGGAAGCCTATTAAAAAGGGAAGGTAATCAAACAGATGTAATTGTACACATTGGTGAAAATGACGTAGGTAGAAAGAGCAGGGGGGTCATACGAGAGCAATTCAGGGAGATGGGTGCTAGGCTAAAAAATAAGGCCTCTAGAGTAGCAATCTCTGGACTGCTCCCAGTGCCTAGTGCTAGTGAGGCCAGGAACAGGGAGATTCTACAATTGAACATGTGGCTAAAGGACTGGTGCAAGAGGGAGGGTTTCAAATTCATAGATCATTGGGAAGTCTTCATGAGAGGATGGCACCTGTACGAAAAGGATGGGTTACACCTTAACTGGAAGGGCACAAATATCCTGGCTGGGAGTTTTGCTAGAGTGTTTCGGCAGGGTTTAAACTAGTGTGGCAGGGGGGTGGGGATCAAAACAGTAGGTCAGTAAGTACTGAGGCTGGGGTCGAGCTGGGGGCCAGGGCAAGGCTAGATAAGAAGAAGAGCATTCTGGAGCAGGATGACCTGAGTGGGCCTGGAGGTCTGGAGTGCATCTGCTTCAATGTGAGGAGCGTAACAGGTAAGACAGACAAACTTAGGGCCTTAATGCTTACGCGGAATTTAGATGTGGTTGCGGTGACGGAGACATGGTTAAAAGAAGGACAGGACTGGCAGCTGAATATTCCAGGGTATAAGTGTTTTAGGTGAGACAGAGGAGGGGCTAAAAAAGGTGGGGGAGTAGCGGTATTAGTTAGGGAGCATATTACAGCGGTGCAGAGGGTGGACAATTTAGAGGGGTCATGTAATGAGTCACTGTGGGTGGAGCTCAGAAACAGGAAAGGTGCAATCACTACGCTGGGGGTATACTACAGGCCACCCAACAGCCCACGGGAAGTGGAGGAACGGATATGTCAGGAGATTCTGGATATGTGCAGAAAAAATAGGGTCGTTGTAGTGGGAGACTTCAATTTCCCTGTTATAGACTGGAAAGTGCTTAGGGCTGGGGGTCTGGACGGGAAAGAATTTGTAAAATGCATACTGGAAGGTTCTTTGGAACAGTATGTAGATAGCCCAACTAGAGAGGGGCCTATACATTCCGCATTATAGGAAGGATGTGGAAGTGTTGGAAAGGGTGCAGAGGAGATTTACCAGTATGTTGCCTGGTATGGTGGGAAAATCGTATGAGGAAAGGCTGAGGGGTTTGAGTTTGTTTTCGTTAGAGAGAAGGTTGAGAGGTGACTTAATAGAGGCATACAAGATGATCAGAGGATTAGATAGGGTGGACAGTGAGAGCCTTTTTCCTCGGATGGTGATGGCTAACACGAGGGGACATAGCTTTAAATTGAGGGGTGATAGATATAGGACAGATGTTAGAGGTAGGTTCTTTACTCAGAGAGTAGTAAGGGCGTGGAATGCCCTGCCTCCAGCAGTAGTGGACTCGTCAACATTAAGAGCATTCAAATGGTTATTGGATAAACATATGGATGATATTGGAATAGTGTAGGTGAGATGGGCTTTAGATTGGTTTCACTGGTCGGCGCAACATTGAGGGCCGAAGGGCCTGTACTGCGCTGTAATGTTCTATGTTCTATACTGGATCTAGTTCTGGGGAAATGAGCCCGGTCAGGTCATCAAAGTTTCGGTAGGGGAACATGTGGCAAATAGTGACCACAACTCTGTTAACTTTAGGATAGTAATGGACAAGGACGAGTGTTGTCCTAAAGGTAGGGTGCTAAATTGGGGGAAGGCTAACTATAGCCGGATTAGGCAGGAATTGGTGGCCGTTGATTGGGAGAGGCTGTTCGGGGGTAAGTCCACGTCTGGCATGTGGGAGTCTTTTAAGGAACAGTTGATAAGGCTGCAAGACAGGCATGTGCCTGTAAAAAGGAAGGATAGGAAAGGTAGGATTCGAGAGCCGTGGATAACCAGGGAAATTGAGGATCTGATCACAAAGAAAAGAGAGGCGTACGTTAGGTCCAGGCAACTGAAAACAGATGGAGCTCTGGAGGAATACAGAGAGAGTAGGAAAGAACTCAAATGGGGAGTTAAAAGGGCAAAAAGAGGTCACGAAATGTTCTTGGCAGATAGGTTTCAGGAGAATCCTAAGGCATTTTATTCATATGTTAGGAACAAAAGAGTTGTCAGGGAAAAAGTCGGACTTCTCAGGGCCAAAGGAGGGGAATTATGATTAGAACCCAAGGGAATAGGGGAGATCCTAAATGAATACTTTGCATCGGTATTCACAAAGGAGAGGGACTTGTTGACTGGGCGTGTCTCAGAGGGAGGTGTTGACCCGTTAGAGAGAATTTCCATTACAAGGGAGGAAGTGTTAGGTTTTTTAGGTAACATTAAAACTGACAAATCCCCAGGGCCTGATGGCATCTATCCAAGACTGCTCAGGGAGACAAGAGATGTAATTGCTGGGCCTCTGACGGAAATCTTTGTCTCTTCATTGGACACAGGTGAGGTCCCTGAGGATTGGAGGATAGCGAATGTAGTACCGTTATTTAAGAAGGGTAGCAGGGATAACCCGGGTAATTATAGGCCAGTGAGCTTGATGTCCATGGTGGGGAAGTTGTTGGAGAGGATTCTTAGAGACAGGATGTATGCGCATTTAGAACAGAACAATCTCATTAGTGACAGACAGCATGGTTTTGTAAGAGGGAGGTCGTGCCTTACAAATTTGGTGGAGTTTTTTGAGGAAGTGACAAAAACGGTTGACGAAGGAAGGGCCGTGGATGTTGTCTATATGGATTTCAGTGAGGCATTTGACAAAGTCCCTCATGGCAGGTTGGTTAAGAAGGTTAAGGCTCATGGGATACAAGGAGAGGTGGCTAGATGAGTAGAAAACTGGCTTGGCCACAGGAGACAGAGGGTAACGGTCGGAGGGTCTTTTTCCGGCTGGAGGTCTGTGACCAATGGTGTTCCGCAGGGTTCTGTACTGGGACCTCTGCTATTTGTGATATATATAAATGATTTGGAAGAAGGAGCAACTGGTGTTATCAGCAAGTTTGCGGATGACACGAAGATGGCTGGACTTGCGGATAGCGATGAACATTGTCGGACAATATAGCAGGATATAGATAGGCTGGAAAATTGGGCGGAGAAATGGCAAATGGAATTTAATCCAGATAAATGCGAAGTGATGCATTTTGGAAGAACGAATGTAGGGGGGAGTTATACAATAAATGGCAGAGCCATCAGGAGTATAGAAACACAGAGGGACCTAGGTGTGCAAGTCCACAAATCCTTGAAGGTGGCAGCACAGGTGGAGAAGGTGGCAAAAAAGGCATATGGTATGCTTGCCTTTATAGGACGGGGTATAGAGTATAAAAGCTGGAGTCTGATGTTGCGGCTGTATAGAACGCTGGTTAGGCCACATTTGGAGTACTGCGTCCAGTTCTGGTTGCCGCACTACCAGAAGGGTGTGGAGGTGTTAGAGAGAGTGCAGAGAAGGTTTACCAGGATGTTGCCTGGTATGGAGGGTCTTAGCTATGAGGAGAGATTGGGTAAACTGGGCTTGTTCTCCCTGGAAAGACGGAGAATGAGGGGAGACCTAATAGATGTGTACAAAATGATGAAGGGTATAGATAGGGTGAACAGTGGGAAGCTTTTTCCCAGGTCGGAGGTGATGATCACAAGTGGTCACGGGCTCAAGGTGAGAGGGGCGAGGTATAACTCGGATATCAGAAGGGCGTTCTTTACACAGAGAGTGGTGGGGGCCTGGAATGCGCTGCCAAGTAGGGTGGTGGAGGCAGGCACGCTGATATCGTTTAAGACTTACCTGGATAGTCACATGAGCAGTCTGGGAATGGAGGGATACAAATGAATGGTCTAGTTGGACCAATGAGCGGCACAGGCTTGTCGGGCCGAAGGGCCTGTTTCCTGTGCTGTACTGTTCTTTGTTCTTTGATCAGTCCAACAAGGGAAGATTCACTATTGGTGCTAGGAATTGGTGAATGATTCAGAGCAGATAACACAAGTAGAAGTATGGGAATCATAATATAATACACTTTAAGTTGATAATAGAGAAGGACTTAAGTATGATGAAACCCAGGTTGGAGAAAAGTTAATTTTAAGGGGTTTGGGAAAATAAAATGGTCAACAATATTGGCAAAAGAACAATATAGACCAGTATCCAGAAACATTTACAATGGTACTCAACTAAGTACAGGAAAAATACATTCCACCAAATGGAAAGACCAAACTAAACACTAAAGGTTCCATGGACAATTAAAGCCAAAAAAAGAATTTAAGAGTTAGGAAAAAGGTACACAGATAAGATCACAATAATGATCAGAAAGAATATAAAGAGATTTTGAGAAAAGTCCCAAAAAGAATAAAAGACAATGAGGATCCATGAAATTACGTAATCAAGAATCATAAAGCAAAATAGTGAGGTGTTTTACACACACACCAATAACAAAGAAAGGTTGTGATTAGACCCTGAAGAGATAGAATAATACCACAGGTAATGACAGAGAGATGGCAGTAACAATAATTAATTCACTTCAGTATTTACAGGAAGAGGTAGACATGATACTGACCAATGACACGGACAATGCGATTTTTGCAGGATGTGAGTATCACTGGCTGGCCAGCATTTATTGCCCTTCCCTAATTGCCCTTGGGAAGGTGGTGATGAGATGTCTTTTTGTCCCTGTTGGGGAGGAAGTTCCAGGATTTTGACCCAATGATAGTGAAGGAACGATGATATATTTCCAAGTCAGGATGGTGAGTGACTCAGAGGGGAACCTCCAAATGATGGTGCACCAAAGTGTCTGTCGCTCTTGTCTCTCTAGATGGGTTTGGAAAGTGCTACCTGAGGACCCTTAGTGTGTTCCTGCAGTGCATCCTGTAGATGGTACACACTGCTACCACTTTTCATCGGTGGTGAAGGGATTGAATGTTTGCGGAAGGAGTGCCAATCAAGCATGCTGCTTTGTTGTGGATGGTGTCGAGCTTCTTGAGTGTTGTCGGGACAACACTCATCCAGGCAAATGGAACGTATTCCATCACACCCTGACTTGCGCCTTGTAGATAGTGACAGGCTTTGAGGAAATCGTGATGAGTTACTCGCCACAAGATTTGTAGCCTCGGACCTGTTCTGGTAACCACAGTATTTATATGGCTAGTTCAGGTTCTGGTCGATGGATATTGATAGTAGGGGATTTAGTGATGGTAAGGTCCTTGAATGTTAGATTCTCTCTTGTTGGAGATGGTCATTGCCTCAGACTTTTGTGGCACAGAATGTTACTTGGCACTTGTCAGCTGAAGCCTGGATATTGTCCAGATCTTGGTGCATTTGGACATGGACTGTTTCAGTATCTGTAGTCGTGAATGGTGCTGAACATTGTGCATCCATCAGTGAACATCCCCACTTCTGATGGTGATGGTGGTAGTGGGATATTGCCTGTAAAATATCATTCTATGTGTAAGATTATGTCAGGCTGTTGCTTGACTAGTCAGTGAGACAGCTCTCCCAATTTTGGCATTGACCCCCAGATGTTAATAAGGAGGACTTTGCAGGGTCGCCAGGACTGGGTTTGCTATTGTCATTTCCATGCCCAGATCGATGCTGGGTAGTCTGTCCAGTTTCATTAATTTTTATTGTATTTGTCGCTGTTTGAATCAACTGAGTGGCTTGCTCAACTATTTCAGAGGGCATTTAAGAGTCAACCACATTGCTGTGGGTCTGGAGTCACATGTAGGCCAGACCAGGTAAGGATGGCAGATTTCCTTCCTCAAAGGACATAAGTAAACCAGAAGGGTTTTTACAACAATCGACAGTGGTTTCATGGTTATTATTGAGGGATCACCTCCCTCGGGGTGGCGATGGCCTGGTGGTATTATCCCTAGATTATTAATCCAGAAACTCAGCTAATGTTCTTGGGACCTGGGTTTACGTCCAACCATGGTAGATTGTGGACTTTAAATTCCATAATAAAACAAAATTTGGAATTAAGAATCTACTGATGACCGTAAAACCATTGTCGATCGTCGGAAAAACCCATTTGGTTCACTAATTTCCTTCAGGGAAGGAAATCTGCCATCCTTACCTGGTCTGGCCTACACATGGCTCCAGAGCCACAGCAATGTGGTTGACTCTCAACTGCCCTTCAAGGGCAACTAGGGATGGGCAATAAATGCTGGCCCAGCCAGTGACGCCCATCCCCCCTTAATAAATAAATTTTAAAAATTAGACTTCTAATTCCTAGATTTTTATTGAATCAAATTCCACCATCTGAGGTGGTGGGATTGGAACCTAGATCCCCAGAGCATTACACTGGATTAGTAGTCCAGTGACAAGTGACAGTGATAAGTGCATTTAAAATAAAGAAAGGGGGTATAACGAATAAGTGAATCAAACTGAAAGAAGGTAAAGACCCAGTCTGGATGGATTGCACCTAAGTATTCTAAAAGCATCCAGGGAAGAGATAGAGGCATTACGACACATATTTAATAATTCATTAGAAAAATGTATCGTGACAGAAGGCTGGCAGGTAGCTAATGTAATTCCTATATTTAAGAAGGCGGACAGAATATTCCCAGGGAATTACAGAGCAGTCAGTTTAACATCAGTGTTAGGAAAATAATAAAATAGAAGAACATCTAGAAATAAAAATATCATAATGAAAAGTCAGCATGGGTTTCGAAAGACAGATTCTTGCTTGATCAAACTTCTTGAATTTTTTCAGAGGCAGCAGCGAGAGTAGACAATGGTAATAAAGTCGAGGCAATTTATCTGGATTTTGTAAAGGGCTATTATAAGGTGCTCATAATAAGTTAATGAATAAGGTCAGTGAATTGTGGGGTCAGAGGACAAGTGGCAGAATGAATTGCCAACTGGCTTCAGAAGAGAAAGCCGGGAGTGAGAGTAAAGAGTAATTATTCAGCATGACAGAAAGTGGGATGCGGTGTTGCTCGAAGATCAGTGCTGGGACCACTATTCACCATTTACTGCAACAATGCGGGCTTTGGAACCAAAACACAATTTCTAAATTTGCAGACAACTCCAAATGGCGTGGGTGAGGTTGTGATGACAGTCAATACTGAGGAGGAGTGCAACAAATTATAGGAGGACGTTAATAATATTACAGAATAAGCAACTCATTGAGAAATGATGCTCAACACAGGTAAATGAAAGGTTGTACATTTTGGTCGAAAGAATTGGGAGGTCACTTTCTACTTGGAAGGTGTAAATCTAGGTGACGTAGAGGAACAAGGAGATCTCGGAGTAAAGATACACAGTCACGCCAGATTGTGGCACAGGTTAGCAAGGCCATAAAAAATCAAACCAAGTAGCAGGCTTTATTTCTAGTGGGATAGAATTGAAAGGTTGGGTGAAAGCTATGTTGAACATTGGTTAGATCACACTTGGAGTACTAAAGTATATTGTAAAAAAGATCGAGAGGCGCTGGAGAAGGAGGCAAAGAAATTTTACAAGGATGCCAGCAGAAATGCGTGGATACACATGTCAGGAAAGGGGGTCTGGTGGTTCAATGGGCAACACCCCTGTCTCTGAGTCCAGGACTGAGACTACAGTCCTAATCCCAGGACTTAATGTCCAAGAAAGTTGCATTTGTAACACTGCCAAATAGGTTCAGTGTCAACCTGCAAACCTTTCCAATGCACACCAACTGCAGGCGGTAAAAGCGGGAGAGGTTCCAGGTCCGCCATGTGATGGAAAGAAAGTTGGAGCTTCTACCGTCACAATCATAGGATCTGTACAGTACAGAAGGAGGCCATTTGGCCCATCGAGTCCATACCAACCACAATCCCACCCAGGCCCCATTCCTGTAACCCCACATATTTACCCTGCTAATCCTCCTGACACAAGGGTCAATTTAGCATGGCCAATCAACCTAACCCACACATCTTTGGACTATGGGAAGAAACCAGAGCACCCGGAGGAAACCCACGCCGACACAGGGAGAACACAAGCAAACTCCACACAGACAGTGACCCGAGGCTGGAATTGAACCAGGTCCCTGGCGCTGTGAGGCAGCAGTGCTAACCACTGTGCCACCGCGCTGCCCTAGCTCTAGCTCCCATCTACAACGTGCATATAAAAGTGCATGTCGTCATAGCAACTCGGACTCCCCGGGAGAACTGTAACACGTCATGAGGAATATCAGGAAAAGATTGACAGGTTGGTCTCTTTTCTCTTGAACAAACACTGAGGGGTGACCTGATCGGTTTATTTGATAGAATGGAGAGAGAGGGAATGTTTCCTCGTGGGGAAGAAGAGCGTAACGAGTCCGTCAATATCAAATATTCACCAAGAAATCCAACAGGGAGTTCAGAAGAAACCTTTTCACTCAAAGAGTGACAAGAATGCAGGACTCACTACCAAAGGGTGTGGTTGAAGCAAATAGCATAGATGCATTTATGAGGATGTGAAACAAGCACATGAGGGTGAAAGGAATAGAGGGTTATGGTGATAGGGTTAAATGAGAAAAGATGGAAGGAGTGAAGCATTAATGTCAGCAGGGTCCACTTGGGCCGAATGGCCAGTTTTTTTGTAGTATATCCAATGCGATATCAGCAGCAGGGTTGGCTGCCTTCTCATTCAGGAAAGAGGGAATGGATGCAGAAGTTCAACAGGAAGAGGAAAAAACCTTCAATAACCCCCTCCCGAGTGTCAGTAAATTCAGTCTTTCACAGAGGTCATTGCTGACAATGGGCGGCACGGTAGCACAGTGGTTAGCACTGCTGCTTCATAGCTCCAGGGACCTGGGTTCGATTCCCGGCTCGGGTCACTGTCTGTGTGGAGTTTGCACATTCTCCTCGTGTCTGCGTGGGTTTCCTCCGGGTGCTCCGGTTTCCTCCCACAGTCCAAAGATGTGCGGGTTAGGTTGATTGGCCGTGCTAAAATTGCCCCTTAGTGTCTTGAGATGGGTAGGTTAGAGGGGTTAGCGGGTAAATATGTAGGGATATGGGGGTAGGGCCTGGGTGGGATTGTGGCCGGTGTAGACTCGATGGGCCGAATGGCCTCTTTGTACACTGTAGGGTTTCTATGATTTTTTTTTCTATCTGCAGCCCCCTGGAATATGACCTCCAGAGTAGGCAGACATGCATTACCAGTGACCTTCAAGGTGGCTGTCACAGGAAGGCAACTGAGAGGTATTCCACCCTCCCTAATCCTCCTTGCCCAGCTCCCTGTCTCTCCCCAGATTTGTGCATTCTCTTTTCATGCACAATGTGTTTGTCGGAGGCCTGTTCTGCAGGAGATTGCTGGGAAAGGCAGAATGTGGGATTGGGCATCTGAAAGTGTTATATCACTCATCTGCCATTGCCCTCCTGAGGGCCTGGGTCTTCTTGGTGCACAGTAGCACAGTGATTAGCACTGCTGCCTCACAGCGCCAAGGACACGGGTTTGATTCTGGCCTGAGGTCACTGTCTGTGTGGAGTTTGCATGTTTTCCCAGTGCCTGTGTGGGTTTCCTCCAGGTGCTCCGGTTTCCTCCCTTCAAAGATGTGTAGATTAGGTGGATTGGCCATGCTAAATTGCCCCTTAGTGTCAGTGGGATTACACGGGGTTATGGGGATAGGGCCTGAGTGGGATTGTTGTCAATGCAGGCTCGATGGGCTGAATGGCCACCCTCTGCACTGTAGGGGTTCTATGATTCTACTGTCGTCAGGTTGGGGAGCACACTCATGCTGCTGACTTCCCCAACTACTCTGATGTACACATGCTTACTCTTCCTCCTGTCACTCCATTGCATTTGACTCACCATCCTTCTCCACAGCCTCCCCACTGTCAGCCAGCTATGTGGAACTGTTCTTATGTGGTTCTATATTATCCATCTTAATTGTAGCCAGAATATCGAAACAATGACTTCCCTTTCTTGTTCGGCACCTCCGATTGTCCCCTTGTCATCCTTGGCCTCCCCCTACTGTTCATCTACCTGCTATCTCTTGGTGACATAATCCAAAAACTCAGTGCTGGTATTCATACATACGCTGTCTCTCCACATCCCTCTCCTCCTTGAAGACATTTCTTCAAACCCAACTCATTGGCCAGGTTTTCGGGTCGTCTGACCTAGATGCCAGAATTCTACCGCCCCGTCCGCCACAGAATTGGAGCGGGCGAGGGGAGGACAACGGAAATGGCCATTATCCTTGGAAGGGAATTTCCGGACTCACTCGAGGAAAGCCATAAAATCCTACCCAATACCTTCTTCCATAGTTCAGTATCATACTTTGTTTTAAAACATCCTATGAGGCAACTTGGGTTGTTTTATCATGTTAAAGGTACTATATAAATATAAGTTGTTTTTTGCTGTCCCCAGTTGCCCAAATAGGACCTCCAGGTAAGAGCGAAAGTCTCAGGGAGATGTCTTCCTAAGACTCCTTCCAGTTACTGTGGCCTCTGGAATCCATGTCCAGTTGAGCTATTCTGAACTGGGCCAGGCCCCTTTCATTACAAGCCTTCCCTTTGACAGGTTCAGCACGTCATCCTGCCCAAGCTCTCTGATTAGTCAGGAGACACGGGATGCTGATGCTTAAAGAACCTCAGCATGTCTGTTCCAACAGCAATCGGGTTTCTCACTGTTATTACTTCAAAAAGGATTGAATGGTTGCTTTAAGAGCTGACCTCACGATTGGTGATGATGTCATTGGGGTGCGTGCTCAAGCTGCTGTTTTACTTTCAGTTTTGTGTTTTGTGCCGAGCGAAGAACAGCTCTTCAATAAAACCTGTTGTGTGTTACTTTGAATCTACGCGTGCAAACCAAGTCTCCTCTTTTTCTGTTAACATCCACGACCCCTAAAATAGTTAGGCCATTGCACTCACCCACTATGGATCACGTTGTCTTGGCCAGACAAATTCCACATCTCTCTTTTTAAAGAAACTACTTGACTGACCGAGCTGTTGGTCACCTGCCCGAATATCTCTTTACGTGGTTCAGTGTCTGATTCTGTTTTACTAATACTCTAGTGAATTGCCCTGGGGCATTTTATTCAGTTCACTGTGCTGTAAAAATACACATGTCGGCATTGCTGTTGAAGTGAAAAATGAAAATAAAAGGGATGAGGTTTGATTGGAGCAGGCTGATGAAGAAGAGGGAGGTCATTGATGGGGGTGCGGGGTTGGATGAAATTCTCACAGCCTGGAAAGTGTAGTGAGGGAAAACATCTTGCATTGAAGATTTAAAAGAATTTGTGTGTCAAAATATTGGAGTTTGAAAAACTGCCTCTTTCAGGCAGCTAATCTTGAATTACAGTCCCTGGTCTTGTAAACACAGTGTGGATGGGAAGGCCAGGGGAAATCCTGAGACAAGCCAACTTCTTTCTTTTGTGAAGATACTGTGTCTTTAAGAAATGTATTTGAGTCATGTTTTTGTGTAGGATCTGCTTTAACAGTCTATTCTAACCAGTGCCACTGGGCCTGTATCCAGCAGCCCCGTATTGTTACTGCAACAGCATAATTGTTCCTAATTGCTGGAATGTTTGTTTTAATCTGAACTAATGCTGTTCTGTTATTTTAGCATTCCCCTGGGTTTTTGCAGAGTAGGACTTGATTAGGTTGATTGACAGGAAAATCAGAGTGGAGCAAGACTTACATACAGAAATGAGGCATAGATGCTGCTTGGAGTTGTTACAGAGCAGTGTCCCTCTTTTTCTCTCTGGTACTGGGGACTGGAAGCTGCTAGGAAATAAGTCTCTTTCTCTGAGATTCTGCTGTTTGGGGGTAGATCTTTCTCTGGAGGTAGTTGTATGAGAGTCAGAAGACAGGTGTCTGTCTGGATCTCTGTCCAGAGGTATTAAGAGGCTGGAAATCTAGCATCCACATGAGCATATCTGTTTTTGGTGCTAACTGGTTCTGAAGATGGGATTCATGTCTTTGGGGTGCTGCTTCACAATAGAGATGGATAGCTGTTAAGAATTATACTTTGTCATGTTTAATTATTTTATTTGGTATGCTAATTCTTCGTTACATTCTGTGTTCTTAAATAAAGTTTGTTTTGATAAAAGCTTTGCCGTGGGTCATTGAACCGTACCTGCTCACCCTAATGCCAAAATCAAAAGGATCAGAAGGACCTTGGGGTCCGGGTCCATAGGACTCTAAAATCGGCCCCACAGGTGGAGGAGGTGGTTAAGAAGGCGTATGGTGTGCTGGCCTTTATCAATCGAGGGATTGAGTTTAGGAGTCTGGGGATAATGATGCAGCTATATAAGACCCTCGTCAGACCCCACTTGGAGTACTGTGCTCAGTTCTGGTCGCCTCATTACAGGAAGGAGGTAGAAAAGATTGAAAGGGTGCAGAGGAGATTTACAAGGATGTTGCCTGGATTGAGTGGCATGCCTTATGAGGATAGGCTGAGGGAGCTCAGTCTTTTCTCCTTGGAGAGACGTAGGATGAGAGGAGATCTAATAGAGGTGTATAAGATTTTGAGAGGCATAGATCGGGTGGACTCTCAGAGGCTTTTTCCCAGGGTGGAAATGGCTGCTACGAGAGGACACAGGTTTAAGGTGCTGGGGTGTAGGTACAGGGGAAATGTTAGGGGGAAGTTTTTCACACAGAGGGTGGTGGGCGAGTGGAATCGGCTGCCGTCAGTGGTGGTGGAGGCAAACTCAATAGGGTCTTTTAAGAGACTCCTGGATGAGTACATGGGACTGAATAGGATGGAGGGTTATAGGTAGGCCTAAAAGGTAGGGATATGTTCGGCACAATTTGTGGGGCTGAAGGGCCTGTTTTGTGCTGTAGTTTTTCTATGTTCTATGTTTCTATGTTTCTAAAAGGAAAAGTTAGAGTCGAGGCAAACTTCATAATATACTTTGGAGTTTCTGATCTGGTCCCTAACACTTTACTGTCAATAATAAATATATATATATTTTAAATCATTCACGGGATGTGGGCGCCACTGCTTGGCCAGCAGTTATTATCCAACCCTGATGGCCCTTGAGAAGGTGGTGGTGAGCTGCCTTTTTGAGCTGCTGCAGTCCCTGTAGTGTTCGGGATGGAGTCCCAGGATTTTGACCCAGTGACAGTGAATGAATGATGATATATTTCCAGTTCACGATGGTGTGTGACTTGGAAGGGAACTTCCAGGTGATGATGTACCTGCTGCCCTTGTCCTTATATATGATATAATTAATATACATATGAGTAAAACAAGCGGTAGCAATGTTCCCATTGGGCCAAGGGCATATCTATCAGAACCAGGAGCCTTAGTAGAACCATGGCTGGGAGGTAATCTTCTGTTATAGTCAACTAATTAAAAAATATGTAAAATAAATGTATTTAGGTTGGGGAAAAAAACCGTGATAATGCTAATAAATTTGAATCTGATTAAATGCTGCAGGAAGCATGTCACACTATGCAGTGTATGTGAAAAATTTTATGTGTGATAGGAAGATAGACAGATTTACATGGAATCAAAAGAATCACTACAGTGCAAAAGGAGGCCATTTGGCCCATCGAGTCTGCACCAACAACAATCCCAGCAAGCCGAATCCCCGTAATCCCACATATTTACCCTGCTCATCCCCCTGACACTGTGGAGCAATTTAGCTGGCCAATCAACCTAACCTGCACATCTTTGGAGTGTATTTACTCATTTATATTTCACAAGAAGTCCTGTGGTCACTCCTGTGGTCATTCACCCCTGTGGTCATTCACTCCTGTGGTCATTCATTGGTTGTGAAGCAGGGTGGTACATTCCAAGGGCACTCTCCAGCAATTCTCCCAACCTCCTTCCTTCTGCATTCCCTCCCTGGATTGGGGCGGCATGGTGGCACAGTGGTTAGCACTGTTGCCTCACAGCACTAGGGACCCAGGTTTGATTCCTGGCTCAGGTCACTGTCTGTATGGAGTTTGCATGTTCTCCCCGTGTCTGTGTGGGTTTCCTCCGGGTGCTCCAGTTTCTTCTTCAATCTGAAAGACGTGCTGGTTAGGTGCATTGACCTGAACAGGAGCCAGAGTGTGGTGACTAGGGGAATTTCACGATAATTTCATTGCAGTGTTAATGTAAGCCTTACTTGTGACTAATAAATAAACTTTAACTTTTTACTTTAAAAATAAGATTTTTTGCTCTTTCTTTTTTTCTTTGTTTCTTCATTCTAAACGTGTTCTAAATGAATCAATCGCCTTTCCTTCTCTCCCTTTGCAACACAATCAAAGAGTAAGATGTAAGAAGATATTTGTGTCCACATCCCTCCCACACATTGAAAGAAATGCATGATCAAAGTGACAAATATTTGCTACTTTACAACAGTGACTGCACTTCAAGGGCTGTGCAGCATTGTAAGGTGATCATGAAAGGCACTATATAAATGCAAGTTTTTGATTGTAGGGAAGAAACCTACCGGGTCTCACAAAGTAACTGCAAGAACTTTAGTCTCCCACATCGAAGGCAGAAGCTTGTGCATGTGAGTGTGCGTCTCTGTGTTTGCATGTGTCGGTCTTTATGTATCTATGTATGTATGTCTGCATCAGTGTGTGCATGTGTCGGTGTGTGTGTCTGTATATCTACTCAAGTGTGTGATAGTGTGTATCTCTGTATATCTCACTATATGTGCGACAGTGTCTGCATACATGTGTATGTCTTGAGTGTGCATGTAATATATGTGTATCATTGTGTACCTAACTGTATGTATGTCCAACTGTGTGTGTGTATCATTGTGTGGCTAACAGTGGGTCTAACTGTGTGTCATTGTATGTCTAACTGTGTGTGTGTATAATTGTGTGTCCAACAGTGGGTCTAACTGTGTGTGTCATGGTGTGTCTCAATGTGTGTATGTCATTGTGTATCTAACTGCGTGTGTGTCTAACTGTGTGTGTATCATTAAGTGTCTCACTGTGTGTGTGTGTCTGGGAGAGCGGGTTGCAGGAAGATGTGCACATTGTTAATCCCTCCACTCTCTCTCAGACAGAGTAAGGCGCGGGCTCCCAACACATCCCTCTCAGCATCGCTGTCACATGGAATCCGTTTGCGTCTCCTACACTGAGCAGGGCAGCCGGCACCGAGAGAGGATCGGCCAGAGAACTGCAAACATTTACAACGGGAGATGCATCAGGAGAGCCGTCTACCTTACCCACTAGGATGTTGCGTGTGGAAGGACCGGGAAGGTGAGAGGGGTTCGTGTGTGTAGGGGGGGGGCGGTGAGGGTGTGTGTGTGTGTGTTTGGGGAGAGGGTGAGAGGGGGAGTGTGTGTGTGTTTTGGGAGAGGGTGAGAGGGGGAGTGTGTGTGTGTTTGGGGAGAGGGGGAGTGTGTGTGTGTTGGAGAGAGGGTGAGAGGGGGAGTGTGTGTGTGTTTGGGGAGAGGGGAAGTGTGTGTGTGTTGGGGAGAGGGTGACAGGGGGAGTGTGTGTGTGTTTGGGGAGAGGGGAAGTATGTGTGTGTTTTGGGAGAGGGTGAGAGGGGGAGTGTGTGTGTGTTTGGGGAGAGGGGAAGTGTGTGTGTGTTTTGGGAGAGGGTGAGAGGGGGAGTGTGTGTGTTTTGGGAGAGGGTGAGAGGGGGAGTGTGTGTGTGTTTTGGGAGAGGGTGAGAGGGGGAGTGTGTGTGTGTTTGGGGAGAGGGGAAGTGTGTGTGTGTTGGGGAGAGGGTGAGAGGGGGAGTGTGTGTGTGTTTGGGGAGAGGGTGAGAGGGGGAGTGTGTGTGTGTTTTGGGAGAGGGTGAGAGGGGGAGTGTGTGTGTGTTTGGGGAGAGGGGAAGTGTGTGTGTGTTTGGGGAGAGGGTGAGAGGGGGAGTGTGTGTGTGCTTGGGGAGAGGGGGAGAGTGTGTGTGTTGGAGAGAGGGTGAGGGGGGAGTGTGTGTGTGTTGGGGAGAGGGGGGTGTGTGTGTCTTGGGGAGAGGGGGAGTGTGTGTGTGTTGGGGAGAGGGGGGGAGAGTGTGTGTGTGTTTGGGAAGTAGATGAGAGGGGGAGTGTGTGTGTGTTGGGGAGAGGGTGAGAGAGGGAATGTGTGTGTGTTTGGGGAGAGGGGGAGTGTGTGTGCGTTTGGGAAGTAGGTGAGAGGGGGAGTGTGTGTGTGTTGGGGAGAGGGTGAGAGGGGGAGTGTGTGTGTGTGTTTGGGGAGAGAGTGAGAGAGGGAATGTGTGTGTGTGTGTTTGGGGAGAGGGTGAGGGGGGAGTGTGTGTGTTTGGGGAGAGGGGAGTGTGTGTGTGTTTGGGGAGAGGGTGAGACGGGGAGTGTTTGTGTGTTTGGGGAGAGGGTGAGAGGGAGAGTGTTTGTGTGTTTGGGGAGAGGGTGAGAGGGGGAGTGTGTGTGTGTATGGGGAGAGGGGAGTATGTGTGTGTTTGGGGAGAGGGGAGAGGGGAGTGTGTGTGTGTTTGGGGAGAGGGTGAGAGAGGGAGTGTTTGTGTGTTTGGGGAGAGGATTAGAGGGGAGTGTGTGTGTGTTTGGGGAGAGGGTGAGAGGGGAGTGTGTGTGTGTTTGGGAGAGGGTGAGAGGGGGAGTGTGTGTGTGTTTGGGGAGAGGGTGAGAGCGGAGGTGTGTGTGTGTTTAGGGAGAGGGTGAGTATGTGTGTTGGGGAGAGGGTGAGGGGTGAGTGTGTGTGTTGGGGAGAGGGTGAGAGAGGGAGTGTGTTTGTGTTTGGGGAGAGGGGGAGTGCGTGTGTGTTGGGGAGAGGGTGAGAGGGGGAGTGTGTGTGTGTTTGGGGAGAGTGTTAGAGGGGGAGTGTGTGTGTTTTTGGGGAGAGTGTTAGAGAGGGAGTGTGTGTGTGTGTTGGGGAGAGTGTTAGGGGGGAGTGTATGTGTGTTGGGGAGAGGGTGAGAGAGGGAGTGTGTGTGTGTTTGGGGAGAGTGTTAGAGGGGGAGTGTGTGTGTGTTGGGGGAGAGGGTGAGAGAGGGAGTGTGTGTGTATTTGGGGAGAGTGTTAGAGGGGGAGTGTGTGTGTTTGGGGAGAGGGAGTGTGTGTGTGTTTGGGGAGAGGGTAAGAGAGGGAGTGTGTGTGTGTTTGGGGAGAGTGTTAGAGGGGGAGTGTGTGTGTGTTTGGGGAGAGGGTGAGAGAGGGAGTGTGTGTGTGTTTGGAGAGAGTGTTAGAGGGGGAGTGTGTGTGTGTTTGGGGAGAGGGTGAGAGAGGGAGTGTGTGTGTGTTTGGGGAGAGTGTTAGAGGTGGAGTGTGTGTGAGTTTGGGGACAGGGGGAGTGTGTGTTGATGAGAGGGTGAGAGGGGAAATGTATGTGTGTTTGGGGAGAGGGTGAGAGAGGGAGTGTGTGTGTGTTTGGGGAGAGGGAGAGAGAGCGAGTGTGTGTGTGTTTGGGGAGAGGTTGAGAGAGGGAGTGTGTGTGTGTTTGGGGACAGATTGAGAGAAGGAGTTGTGTGTGTGTTTAGTGAGAGGGTGAGTGTGTGTGTTGGGGAGAGGGTGAGAGGGGGAGTGTGTGTGTGGGGGAGAGGGGGAATGTATGTGTGTTTGGGGAGAGGGTGAGAGAGGGAGTGTGTGTGTGTTTGGAGAGAGGGTGAGAGTGTGTGTGTTTGGGGAGAGGGTGAGAGAGGGAGTGTGTGTGTGTTTGGGGAGAGGTTGAGAGAAGGAGAGTGTGTGTGTTTAGTGAGAGGGTGAGTGGGTGTGTTGGGGAGAGGGTGAGAGGGGTATTTTGTGTGTGTTTAGGGAGAGGGTGAGAGGGGGAGTGTGTGTGTGTTTGGGGAGAGGGTGAGTGTGTGTGTTGGGGAGAGGGTGAGAGGGGGAGTGTGTGTGTGTTTAGGGAGAGGGTGAGTGTGTGTGTTGGGGAGAGGGTGAGAGGGGGAGTGTGTGTGTGTTTAGGGAGAGGGTGAGTGTGTGTGTTGGGGAGAGGGTGAGAGGGGGAGTGTATTTGTGTGGAGTGTTAGTGAGATCAGAACCGGTTAAACCAGTTCGAATGAGGTTTCGCTGAGTTCCGGGCTGTGTTGTGGGCCTGGGAGGGTTCTGGGGCGATGGTTTTGGGGTGAGGGCAGCCCACATACCCTCACACAGAGCGGGCAGAGGCTGCAGCCAGAGCCTGGGAGAAGGAGCTGGAGCCGCGGCTCCCCCGCACCCGGGCTCCGGCTTCAGTCCAAGTGGAACTTGCACTCTGGAAGCTGTTTTAAAGCTGACTGCACTGGGATCCCGGAGACTGCACTGACTGGTAAAGTGGGAAAGTTGGTATATTAGCAGCCGGAATATGAATGCAGCCAGCGCCGTTCAGCTCTGTGTGAGACAGAGAGACAGGGGAAGCAGGGAGATGGATAGATCTCCCAGGTACAGCTCAGCAGTCAGAGAAAATGTTTCAAATCCACATTAGGATCCCCTGAACAGAGGAAGCTGACAAACCCACTCCCAACAAACCCTCAGCACTTTAACCCAAACAGAAAATGCTGGCAAATCTCAGCGGCTCTGACAATATCTGTGGAGACAGAATGGAGAGAATAATAATAATGTTTCCAGCCTGGATGAGCCTTGGTCAGAGTGCTTTCAGATTCCAGCTTTCACCTGAGCATTTGAATTGTATTGGGAGAGATATATTTGCAGAGCTGACCTGGCTCCCGGTATATACTGGGAATGTGGGAGTCGGATTATCAGGCTCGCTAGAGGGCGATTCAAGCCCAGTCTCAGCAGTGAATGAAAGTACAGCATCCAGATCACCTTTGGGAGAGAGAGAGTGGCTCTGACCCTGTGGACACATCATTGTACTCCCATTAAACAGGCAGACCGCTTAAACCACTGCCAGGTACAGGTACACATGGTGAGAGATGTGGGGGATATTCACAGCCCTGAGCAAACATTATTCTATCTAATGGGGATGCATTTTCAGACAAGAACTGGTGCGTGTAAAATTATTGTACTTACTTTCCAATGGGGGGGACGGGGTGGGGGGGGGGGGGGTGATATCGTTTCTGTAATAATTCAGCCAGAGCCCAGTTCATTGCAATTATTATTTATATATATTTAAAAAATCAGGTCCAATCCTAAAACTCCTCCAACGCCTTAATAATGGAAGCCTCCTCCTGGCCCACAGAAATGTCAATTTTGGGGTTACCTCCAATTTCTCCACAAACAGGTACCCGGTGTTTTGTTCAGCGATAAGGATCCCCCCCTCCCCCCAACCCCCGTGTTATCTCACTGAGACTATAAAATAATGAGGGGCACAGATCAGCTAGATAGTCAATACCTTTTCCCAAAGGCAGGGGAGTCTAAAACGAGAGGATATAGGTTTAAGGTGAGAGGGGAGAGATACAAAAGGGTCCAAAGGGGCAATTTTTTCACACAGAGGGTGGTGAGTGTCTGGAACGAGCTGCCAGAGGTGGTAGCAGAGGCGGGTACAATTTTGTCTTTTAAAAAGCGTTTAGACAGTTACATGGGTAAGATGGGTTTAGAGGGATATGGGCCAAACGCGGGCAATTGGGACTAGCTTAGTGGTTAAAAAAAGGGGCGGCATGGACAAGTTTGGCCGAAGGATCTGTTTCCATGCTTGCGCTCTTCATCCTGTGTAACGCGCTATTCACAGTTAAACCTAGCACACAAAACATGCTCATTAATAATCGTCAATTATTTTCCGTCCTAATTTGCAGAGTTGCGACAAATTGTTGGGTTGCTGTAATTAATTTTCCCTTTGATGTGGAGCAGTAAATATTCTTTATAGCAACCAGCCGTAATACGACCTGCAGCTTGACAATGCAGAGTTTGAGATTATTCGCCACTTGGTGTGAGGAAGGAACAGTGAGGGGGGCTCTCCAGGCTGCCTCTGGATTCCCTCCACGAACCCAATCGGAAGATCCCGGGGTAGCACCTCTCAGATCTCACGCTGTTTAAACCCGGTTGTTGTAAACGGTCAACTTTGCAGGTTGGACTAAGAAAATTGGAGAGTCAATGGAAACATGTCGATGAATCGCTTCGGGTGTGGCTGAAATCGGACGGATGCTTTCTGGTCTGATCGCTTTGTCATCAGGAGCAAGGACATTGATACTGAACACCATTCCAGGCACAAACTTCAGCTAAAAAATCAGCAGATTATGCAGCGAATGGATTTCAGTAGATAACTGAGATCAAAGGACGTTCACAGCAAAATATATTTAAAAAGTGTCAGGGGGGAGTGAATAGTCGGTTCCAGAATTTACTTAATCACCACTCAGGGATTTTAAAAAAAGATTTCATCTCTGCGGAAAATATGTCCGATAATTGTCCCAGTGAGTGTAAAGAATCCAGTTACTGTCCCAGTGAAAACAATCCAGTTACTGTCCCAGTGAAAACAATCCAGTTACTGTCCCAGTGAAAACAGTCCACTAAGTGCCCCAGTGAAAACAGTCCAGTTACCATCCCAGTCAAAACAGTCCAGTTACTGTCCAATCGAAAATAGTCCAGTGACTGCCACAGTGTAAACAATCCAGTTCCTGTCCCAGTGAAAACAATCCAGTTACTGTCCCAGTGAAAACAATCCAGTGACTGTCCCAGTGAAAACAATCCAGTTACTGTCCCAGTGAAAACAATCCAGTGACTGTCCCAGTGAAAACAATCCAGTTACTGTCCCAGTGCAAACAATCCAGTGACTGTCCCAGAGAAAACAATCCAGTTACTGTCCCAGTGAAAACAATCCAGTTACTGTCCCAGTGAAAATAGTCCAGTGACTGTCCCAGTGAAAATAGTCATGATGTGGAGATGCCGGCGTTGGACTGGGGTAAGCACAGTAAGAAGTCTCACAACACCAGGTTAAAGTCCAACAGGTTTATTTGGTAGCAAATACCATAAGCTTTCGGAGCGTGCTGCTCCTTCGTCAGATGGAGTGGTAATCTGACGAAGGAGCAGCACGCTCCGAAAGCTTATAGTATTTGCCACCAAATAAACCTGTTGGACTTTAACCTGGTGTTGTGAGACTTCTTACAGTGAAAATAGTCCAGTGACTGTCACAGTGAAAACAATCCAGTTACTGTCCCAGTGAAAACAATCCAGTTACTGTCCCAGTGAAAACAATCCAGTTAATGTCCCAGTGAAAACAATCCAGTTACTATCCGAGTCAAAATAGTCCAGTTACTGTCCCAGTGAAAATAATCCAGTGACTGTCCCAGTGAAAACAGTCCAGTTACTGTCCCAGTGAAAACAATCCAGCTACTGTCACAGTGAAAACAATCCAGTTACTGTCCCAGTGAAAACAATCCAGTTACTGTCCCAGTGAAAACAATCCAGTGACTGTCCCAGTGAAAACAATCCAGTTCCTGTCCCAGTGAAAACAATCCAGTTACTGTCCCAGTGAAAACAATACAGCTACTGTCCCAGTGAAAATAATCCAGTTACTGTCCCAGTGAAAACAGTCCAGTTACTGTCCCAGTGAAAACAGTCCAGTTACTGTCCCAGTGAAAATAATCCAGTTACTGTCCCAGTGAACTCAAACCAGTTACTGTACCAGTGGATGAAAACAGTCCAGTTACTGTCCCAGTGAAAACAGTCCAGTTACTGTCCCAGTGAAAATAATCCAGTTACTGTCCCAGTGAACTCAAACCAGTTACTGTACCAGTGGATGAAAACAGTCCAGTTACTGTCCCATTGAAAATCGTCCAGTTACTGTCCCATCGGAAACCGTCCAGTTACTGTCCCAGTGAACACAGACCAGTTACTGTCCCATTGAAAACCGTCCAATTACTTGTCCAGTGAAAATAATCCAGTTACTGTTCCAGTGAAAACTATGCAGTAACTGTCCCACTGAAAATAGTCCAGTTATTGTCGTAGTGAAAGCAATCCAGTTACTGTCCCATTGAAAACAGTCCAGTTCCTGTCCCAGTGAAAACAGTCCAGTTCCTGGCCCGTCCCAGTGAAAACAGTCCAGTTACTGTCCCTGTGAAAACGATCCAGTTACTGTCCTAGTGAAAACAGCCCAGTTACTGTCCCAGTGAAAACAGTCCAGTTACTTGTCCAGTGGAAACAGTCCAGTTACTGTCCCAGTGCAAACAATCCAGTTACTGTCCCAGTGAAAACAATCCAGTTACTATCCCAGTCGAAATAGTCCAGTTACTGTCCCAGTGAAAATAATCCAGTGACTGTCCCAGTGAAAACAATCCAGTTACTATCCCAGTCGAAATAGTCCAGTTACTGTCACAGTGAAAACAATCCAGTTCCTGTCCCAGTGAAAACAATCCAGTTACTGTCCCAGTGAAAACAGTCCAGTTACTGTCCCAGTGAAAACAGTCCAGTTACTTGTCCAGTGGAAGCAGTTCAGTTACTATCCCAGTGCAAACAATCCAGTTACTGTCCCAGTGAAAACAATCCAGTTACTATCCCAGTTGAAATAGTCCAGTTACTGTCCCAGTGAAAACAATACAGCTACTGTCCCAGTGAAAACAGTCCAGTTACTGTCCCAGTGAAAACAGTCCAGTTACTGTCCCAGTGAAAATAATCCAGTTACTGTCCCAGTGAACTCAAACCAGTTACTGTACCAGTGGATGAAAACAGTCCAGTTACTGTCCCAGTGAACACAGACCAGTTACTGTCCTATTGAAAACCGTCCAATTACTTGTCCAGTGAAAATAATCCTGTTACTGTTCCAGTGAAGACTATGCAGTAACTGTCCCACTGAAAATGGTCCAGTTATTGTCTTAGTGAAAGCAATCCAATTACTGTCCCAGTGAAAACTGTCCAGTTACTGTCCCAGTGAAAACAGTCCAGTTCCTGTCCCAGTGAAAACAGTCCAGTTCCTGGCCCGTCCCAGTGAAAACAGTCCAGTTACTGTCCCAGTGGAAACAGCTCAGTTACTTGTCCAGTGGAAACAGCCCAGTTTCTGCCCCTGTGAAAACAATCCAGTGACTGTCCTAGTGAAAACAGCCCAGTTACTGTCCCAGTCAAAACGGTCCAGTTACTGTCCCAGTGAAAACAGTCCAGTTACTGTCCCAGTGAAAACAGTCCAGTTACTTGTCCAGTGTAAACAGTCCAGTTACTGTCCCAGTGAAAACAATCCAGCTATTGTCCCATCCAAAACAGTCCAGTTACTGTCCCAGTGCAAACAATCCAGTTATTGCCCCAGTGAAAACAATCCAGTTATTGCCCCAGTGAAAACAGTTCAGTTACTGTCTCAGTGAAAACAGTCCAGTTACTGTCCCAGTCAAAACAGTCCAGTTACTGTCCAATCGAAAATAGTCCAGTGACTGTCACAGTGAAAACAATCCAGTGACTGGCCCATTGAAAATAGTCCAGTTACTGTCCAATCGGAAATAGTCCAGTGACAGCCATAGTGAAAACAATCCAGTTACTGTCCCAGTGAAAACAATCCAGTGACTGTCCCAGTGAAAACAATCCAGTGACTGTCCCAGTGAAAACAATCCAGTTAATGTCCCAGTGAAAACAATCCAATTACTATCCCAGTGAAAATAGTCCAGTGACTGTCCCAGTGAAAATAGTCCAGTGACTGTCCCAGTGAAAACAATCCAGTTACTGTCCCAGTGAAAGCAATCCAGTGACTGTCACAGTGAAAACAATCCAGTTACTGTCCCAGTGAAAACAATCCAGTTACTATCCCAGTGAAAATAGCCCAGTTCCGGTCCCCGTGCAAACAGTCCAGCTACTGTCCCAGTGAAAATAATCCAGTGACTGTCCCAGTGAAAACAATCCAGTTACTGTCCCAATGAAAACAATCCAGTCACTGTCCCAGTGAAAACAATCCGGCTACTGTCCCAGTGAAAACAATCCAGTTACTGTCCCAGTGAAAACAATCCAGTGACTGTCCCAGTGAAAACAATCCAGTTACTGTCCCAGTGAAAACAATCCAGTGACTGTCCCAGTGAAAACAATCCAGTTACTGTCCCAGTGCAAACAATCCAGTGACTGTCCCAGAGAAAACAATCCAGTTACTGTCCCAGTGAAAACAATCCAGTTACTGTCCCAGTGAAAATAGTCCAGTGACTGTCCCAGTGAAAATAGTCATGATGTGGAGATGCCGGCGTTGGACTGGGGTAAGCACAGTAAGAAGTCTCACAACACCAGGTTAAAGTCCAACAGGTTTATTTGGTAGCAAATACCATAAGCTTTCGGAGCGTGCTGCTCCTTCGTCAGATGGAGTGGTAATCTGACGAAGGAGCAGCACGCTCCGAAAGCTTATAGTATTTGCCACCAAATAAACCTGTTGGACTTTAACCTGGTGTTGTGAGACTTCTTACAGTGAAAATAGTCCAGTGACTGTCACAGTGAAAACAATCCAGTTACTGTCCCAGTGAAAACAATCCAGTTACTGTCCCAGTGAAAACAATCCAGTTAATGTCCCAGTGAAAACAATCCAGTTACTATCCGAGTCAAAATAGTCCAGTTACTGTCCCAGTGAAAATAATCCAGTGACTGTCCCAGTGAAAACAGTCCAGTTACTGTCCCAGTGAAAACAATCCAGCTACTGTCACAGTGAAAACAATCCAGTTACTGTCCCAGTGAAAACAATCCAGTTACTGTCCCAGTGAAAACAATCCAGTGACTGTCCCAGTGAAAACAATCCAGTTCCTGTCCCAGTGAAAACAATCCAGTTACTGTCCCAGTGAAAACAATACAGCTACTGTCCCAGTGAAAATAATCCAGTTACTGTCCCAGTGAAAACAGTCCAGTTACTGTCCCAGTGAAAACAGTCCAGTTACTGTCCCAGTGAAAATAATCCAGTTACTGTCCCAGTGAACTCAAACCAGTTACTGTACCAGTGGATGAAAACAGTCCAGTTACTGTCCCAGTGAAAACAGTCCAGTTACTGTCCCAGTGAAAATAATCCAGTTACTGTCCCAGTGAACTCAAACCAGTTACTGTACCAGTGGATGAAAACAGTCCAGTTACTGTCCCATTGAAAATCGTCCAGTTACTGTCCCATCGGAAACCGTCCAGTTACTGTCCCAGTGAACACAGACCAGTTACTGTCCCATTGAAAACCGTCCAATTACTTGTCCAGTGAAAATAATCCAGTTACTGTTCCAGTGAAAACTATGCAGTAACTGTCCCACTGAAAATAGTCCAGTTATTGTCGTAGTGAAAGCAATCCAGTTACTGTCCCATTGAAAACAGTCCAGTTCCTGTCCCAGTGAAAACAGTCCAGTTCCTGGCCCGTCCCAGTGAAAACAGTCCAGTTACTGTCCCTGTGAAAACGATCCAGTTACTGTCCTAGTGAAAACAGCCCAGTTACTGTCCCAGTGAAAACAGTCCAGTTACTTGTCCAGTGGAAACAGTCCAGTTACTGTCCCAGTGCAAACAATCCAGTTACTGTCCCAGTGAAAACAATCCAGTTACTATCCCAGTCGAAATAGTCCAGTTACTGTCCCAGTGAAAATAATCCAGTGACTGTCCCAGTGAAAACAGTCCAGTTACTGTCACAGTGAAAACAATCCAGTTCCTGTCCCAGTGAAAACAATCCAGTTACTGTCCCAGTGAAAACAGTCCAGTTACTGTCCCAGTGAAAACAGTCCAGTTACTTGTCCAGTGGAAGCAGTTCAGTTACTATCCCAGTGCAAACAATCCAGTTACTGTCCCAGTGAAAACAATCCAGTTACTATCCCAGTTGAAATAGTCCAGTTACTGTCCCAGTGAAAACAATACAGCTACTGTCCCAGTGAAAACAGTCCAGTTACTGTCCCAGTGAAAACAGTCCAGTTACTGTCCCAGTGAAAATAATCCAGTTACTGTCCCAGTGAACTCAAACCAGTTACTGTACCAGTGGATGAAAACAGTCCAGTTACTGTCCCAGTGAACACAGACCAGTTACTGTCCTATTGAAAACCGTCCAATTACTTGTCCAGTGAAAATAATCCTGTTACTGTTCCAGTGAAGACTATGCAGTAACTGTCCCACTGAAAATGGTCCAGTTATTGTCTTAGTGAAAGCAATCCAATTACTGTCCCAGTGAAAACTGTCCAGTTACTGTCCCAGTGAAAACAGTCCAGTTCCTGTCCCAGTGAAAACAGTCCAGTTCCTGGCCCGTCCCAGTGAAAACAGTCCAGTTACTGTCCCAGTGGAAACAGCTCAGTTACTTGTCCAGTGGAAACAGCCCAGTTTCTGCCCCTGTGAAAACAATCCAGTGACTGTCCTAGTGAAAACAGCCCAGTTACTGTCCCAGTCAAAACGGTCCAGTTACTGTCCCAGTGAAAACAGTCCAGTTACTGTCCCAGTGAAAACAGTCCAGTTACTTGTCCAGTGTAAACAGTCCAGTTACTGTCCCAGTGAAAACAATCCAGCTATTGTCCCATCCAAAACAGTCCAGTTACTGTCCCAGTGCAAACAATCCAGTTATTGCCCCAGTGAAAACAATCCAGTTATTGCCCCAGTGAAAACAGTTCAGTTACTGTCTCAGTGAAAACAGTCCAGTTACTGTCCCAGTCAAAACAGTCCAGTTACTGTCCAATCGAAAATAGTCCAGTGACTGTCACAGTGAAAACAATCCAGTGACTGGCCCATTGAAAATAGTCCAGTTACTGTCCAATCGGAAATAGTCCAGTGACAGCCATAGTGAAAACAATCCAGTTACTGTCCCAGTGAAAACAATCCAGTGACTGTCCCAGTGAAAACAATCCAGTGACTGTCGCAGTGAAAACAATCCAGTTAATGTCCCAGTGAAAACAATCCAATTACTATCCCAGTGAAAATAGTCCAGTGACTGTCCCAGTGAAAATAGTCCAGTGACTGTCCCAGTGAAAACAATCCAGTTACTGTCCCAGTGAAAGCAATCCAGTGACTGTCACAGTGAAAACAATCCAGTTACTGTCCCAGTGAAAACAATCCAGTTACTATCCCAGTGAAAATAGCCCAGTTCCGGTCCCCGTGCAAACAGTCCAGCTACTGTCCCAGTGAAAATAATCCAGTGACTGTCCCAGTGAAAACAATCCAGTTACTGTCCCAATGAAAACAATCCAGTCACTGTCCCAGTGAAAACAATCCGGCTACTGTCCCAGTGAAAACAATCCAGTTACTGTCCCAGTGAAAACAATCCAGTGACTGTCCCAGTGAAAACAATCCAGTTACTGTCCCAGTGAAAACAATCCAGTGACTGTCCCAGTGAAAACAATCCAGTTACTGTCCCAGTGCAAACAATCCAGTGACTGTCCCAGAGAAAACAATCCAGTTACTGTCCCAGTGAAAACAATCCAGTTACTGTCCCAGTGAAAATAGTCCAGTGACTGTCCCAGTGAAAATAGTCATGATGTGGAGATGCCGGCGTTGGACTGGGGTAAGCACAGTAAGAAGTCTCACAACACCAGGTTAAAGTCCAACAGGTTTATTTGGTAGCAAATACCATAAGCTTTCGGAGCGTGCTGCTCCTTCGTCAGATGGAGTGGTAATCTGACGAAGGAGCAGCACGCTCCGAAAGCTTATAGTATTTGCCACCAAATAAACCTGTTGGACTTTAACCTGGTGTTGTGAGACTTCTTACAGTGAAAATAGTCCAGTGACTGTCACAGTGAAAACAATCCAGTTACTGTCCCAGTGAAAACAATCCAGTTACTGTCCCAGTGAAAACAATCCAGTTAATGTCCCAGTGAAAACAATCCAGTTACTATCCGAGTCAAAATAGTCCAGTTACTGTCCCAGTGAAAATAATCCAGTGACTGTCCCAGTGAAAACAGTCCAGTTACTGTCCCAGTGAAAACAATCCAGCTACTGTCACAGTGAAAACAATCCAGTTACTGTCCCAGTGAAAACAATCCAGTTACTGTCCCAGTGAAAACAATCCAGTGACTGTCCCAGTGAAAACAATCCAGTTCCTGTCCCAGTGAAAACAATCCAGTTACTGTCCCAGTGAAAACAATACAGCTACTGTCCCAGTGAAAATAATCCAGTTACTGTCCCAGTGAAAACAGTCCAGTTACTGTCCCAGTGAAAACAGTCCAGTTACTGTCCCAGTGAAAATAATCCAGTTACTGTCCCAGTGAACTCAAACCAGTTACTGTACCAGTGGATGAAAACAGTCCAGTTACTGTCCCAGTGAAAACAGTCCAGTTACTGTCCCAGTGAAAATAATCCAGTTACTGTCCCAGTGAACTCAAACCAGTTACTGTACCAGTGGATGAAAACAGTCCAGTTACTGTCCCATTGAAAATCGTCCAGTTACTGTCCCATCGGAAACCGTCCAGTTACTGTCCCAGTGAACACAGACCAGTTACTGTCCCATTGAAAACCGTCCAATTACTTGTCCAGTGAAAATAATCCAGTTACTGTTCCAGTGAAAACTATGCAGTAACTGTCCCACTGAAAATAGTCCAGTTATTGTCGTAGTGAAAGCAATCCAGTTACTGTCCCATTGAAAACAGTCCAGTTCCTGTCCCAGTGAAAACAGTCCAGTTCCTGGCCCGTCCCAGTGAAAACAGTCCAGTTACTGTCCCTGTGAAAACGATCCAGTTACTGTCCTAGTGAAAACAGCCCAGTTACTGTCCCAGTGAAAACAGTCCAGTTACTTGTCCAGTGGAAACAGTCCAGTTACTGTCCCAGTGCAAACAATCCAGTTACTGTCCCAGTGAAAACAATCCAGTTACTATCCCAGTCGAAATAGTCCAGTTACTGTCCCAGTGAAAATAATCCAGTGACTGTCCCAGTGAAAACAGTCCAGTTACTGTCACAGTGAAAACAATCCAGTTCCTGTCCCAGTGAAAACAATCCAGTTACTGTCCCAGTGAAAACAGTCCAGTTACTGTCCCAGTGAAAACAGTCCAGTTACTTGTCCAGTGGAAGCAGTTCAGTTACTATCCCAGTGCAAACAATCCAGTTACTGTCCCAGTGAAAACAATCCAGTTACTATCCCAGTTGAAATAGTCCAGTTACTGTCCCAGTGAAAACAATACAGCTACTGTCCCAGTGAAAACAGTCCAGTTACTGTCCCAGTGAAAACAGTCCAGTTACTGTCCCAGTGAAAATAATCCAGTTACTGTCCCAGTGAACTCAAACCAGTTACTGTACCAGTGGATGAAAACAGTCCAGTTACTGTCCCAGTGAACACAGACCAGTTACTGTCCTATTGAAAACCGTCCAATTACTTGTCCAGTGAAAATAATCCTGTTACTGTTCCAGTGAAGACTATGCAGTAACTGTCCCACTGAAAATGGTCCAGTTATTGTCTTAGTGAAAGCAATCCAATTACTGTCCCAGTGAAAACTGTCCAGTTACTGTCCCAGTGAAAACAGTCCAGTTCCTGTCCCAGTGAAAACAGTCCAGTTCCTGGCCCGTCCCAGTGAAAACAGTCCAGTTACTGTCCCAGTGGAAACAGCTCAGTTACTTGTCCAGTGGAAACAGCCCAGTTTCTGCCCCTGTGAAAACAATCCAGTGACTGTCCTAGTGAAAACAGCCCAGTTACTGTCCCAGTCAAAACGGTCCAGTTACTGTCCCAGTGAAAACAGTCCAGTTACTGTCCCAGTGAAAACAGTCCAGTTACTTGTCCAGTGTAAACAGTCCAGTTACTGTCCCAGTGAAAACAATCCAGCTATTGTCCCATCCAAAACAGTCCAGTTACTGTCCCAGTGCAAACAATCCAGTTATTGCCCCAGTGAAAACAATCCAGTTATTGCCCCAGTGAAAACAGTTCAGTTACTGTCTCAGTGAAAACAGTCCAGTTACTGTCCCAGTCAAAACAGTCCAGTTACTGTCCAATCGAAAATAGTCCAGTGACTGTCACAGTGAAAACAATCCAGTGACTGGCCCATTGAAAATAGTCCAGTTACTGTCCAATCGGAAATAGTCCAGTGACAGCCATAGTGAAAACAATCCAGTTACTGTCCCAGTGAAAACAATCCAGTTACTGTCCCAGTGAAAACAATCCAGTTACTGTCCCAGTCAAAACAATCCAGTTACTGTCCCAGTGAAAACAATCCAGTTACTGTCCCAGTCAAAACAGTCCGGTTACTGTCCCGGTGAAAACAGTCCAGTTACTGTCCCAGTGAAAACAATCCAGTTACTGTCCCAGTGAAAACAATCCAGTTACTGTCCCAGTGAAAACAGTCCGGTTACTGTCCCAGTGAAAACAATCCAGTTACTGTCCCAGTGAAAACAGTCCAGTTACTGTCCCGGTGAAAACAGTCCAGTTTCCGTCCCAGTGAAAACAATCCAGTTACTGTCCCAGTGAAAACAGTCCGGTTACTGTCCCAGTGAAAACAATCCAGTTACTGTCCCAGTGAAAACAGTCCAGTTACTGTCCCAGTGAAAACAGTCCAGTTACTGTCCCAGTGAAAACAGTCCAGTTACTGTCCCAGTGAAAACAGTCCAGTTACTGTCCCAGTGAAAACAATCCAGTTACTGTCCCAGTGAAAACAGTCCAGTTAATGTCCCAGTGAAAACAGTCCAGTTACTGTCCCAGTCAAAACAATCCAGTTACTGTCCCGGCGAAAACAGTCCAGTTACTGTCCCAGTGAAAACAGTCCAGTTACTGTCCCAGTGAAAACAGTCCAGTTACTGTCCCAGTGAAAACAATCCAGTTCCTGTCCCAATGAAAACAGTCCAGTTGTTGTCCTCATTCAAAACAGTCCAGTTACTGTCCCAGTCAAAACAGTCCAGTTACTGTCCCAGTGAAAACAATCCAGTTATTGCCCCAGTGAAAACAGTCCAGTTACTGTCCCAGTGAAAACAGTCTGGTTACTGCCCCAGTGAGAACAGTCCAGTTACTCTCCCAGTGAAAACAGTCCGGTTACTGTCCCAGTGAGAACAGTCCAGTTACTCTCCCAGTGAAAACAGTCCAGTTACTGTCCCAGTGAAAACAGTCCGGTTACTGTCCCAGTGAAAACAGTCCAGTTACTCTCCCAGTGAAAACAGTCCAGTTACTGTCCCAGTGAAAACAGTCCGGTTACTGTCCCAGTGAAAACAGTCCAGTTACTCTCCCAGTGAAAACAGTCCAGTTACTGTCCCAGTGAAAACAGTCCGGTTACTGTCCCAGTCAAAACAGTCCGGTTACTGTCCCAGTGAAAACAGTCCAGTTACTCTCCCAGTGAAAACAGTCCGGTTACTGTCCCAGTGAAAACAGTCCAGTTACTCTCCCAGTGAAAACAGTCCGGTTACTGTCCCAGTGAGAACAGTCCAGTTACTCTCCCAGTGAAAACAGTCCAGTTACTGTCCCAGTGAAAACAGTCCGGTTACTGTCCCAGTGAAAACAGTCCAGTTACTCTCCCAGTGAAAACAGTCCAGTTACTGTCCCAGTGAAAACAGTCCGGTTACTGTCCCAGTGAAAACAGTCCAGTTACTGTCCCAGTGAAAACAATCCAGTTACTGTCCCAGTGAAAACAGTCCTGTTACTGTCCCAGTCAAAACAATCCAGTTACTGTCCCGGCGAAAACAGTCCAGTTACTGTCACAGTGAAAACAATCCAGTTACTGTCCCAGTGAAAACAGTCCAGTTACTGTCCCAGTGAAAACAGTCCGGTTACTGTCCCAGTGAAAACAATCCAGTTACAGTCCCAGTGAAAACAGTCCTGTTACTGTCCCAGTCAAAACAATCCAGTTACTGTCCCGGCGAAAACAGTCCAGTTACTGTCACAGTGAAAACAATCCAGTTAATGTCCCAGTGAAAACAATCCAGTTACTGTCCCAGTCAAAACAATCCAGTTACTGTCCCAGTCAAAACAATCCAGTTAATGTCCCAGTCAAAACAATCCAGTTACTGTCCCAGTCAAAACAATCCAGTTAATGTCCCAGTGAAAACAATCCAGTTACTGTCCCAGTGAAAACAGTCCTGTTACTGTCCCAGTGAAAACAGTCCAGTTACTGTCACAGTGAAAACAATCCAGTTACTGCCCCAGTGAGAACAGTCCAGTTACTGTCCCAGTGAAAACAGTCCAGTTACTGTCCCAGTGAAAACAGTCCAGTTACTGTCCCAGTGAAAACAATCCAGTTACTGTCCCAGTGAAAACAGTCCAGTTACTGTCACAGTGAAAACAATCCAGTTACTGCCCCAGTGAGAACAGTCCAGTTACTGTCCCAGTGAAAACAGTCCAGTTACTGTCCCAGTGAAAACAGTCCAGTTACTGTCACAGTGAAAACAATCCAGTTACTGCCCCAGTGAAAACAGTCCAGTTACTGTCACAGTGAAAACAGTCCAGTTACTCTCCCAGTGAAAACAGTCCAGTTACTGTCACAGTGAAAACAATCCAGTTACTGTCCCAGTGAAAACAGTCCAGTTACTGTCACAGTGAAAACAATCCAGTTACTGCCCCAGTGAGAACAGTCCAGTTACTGTCCCAGTGAAAACAGTCCGGTTACTGTCCCAGTGAAAACAATCCAGTTACTGTCCCAGTGAAAACAGTCCAGTTACTGTCCCAGTGAAAACAGTCCGGTTACTGTCCCAGTGAAAACAGTCCTGTTACTGTCCCAGTGAAAACAGTCCAGTTACTGTCCCAGTGAGAACAGTCTGTTTACTGCCCCAGTGAGAACAATCCAGTTACTGTCCCAGTGAAAACAATCCAGTTACTGTCCCAGTGAAAACAGTCTGTTTACTGCCCCAGTGAGAACAATCCAGTTACTGTCCCAGTGAAAACAATCCAGTTACTGTCCCAGTGAAAACAGTCCAGTTACTGTCACAGTGAAAACAATCCAGTTACTGCCCCAGTGAAAACAATCCAGTTACTGTCCCAGTGAAAACAATCCAGTTACTGTCCCAGTGAAAACAATCCAGTTACTGTCCCAGTGAAAACAATCCAGTTACTGCCCCAGTGAGAACAATCCAGTTACTGTCCCAGTGAAAACAGTCCAGTTACTGTCCCAGTGAAAACAGTCCAGTTACTGTCCCAGTGAAAACAGTCCTGTTACTGTCCCAGTGAAAACAATCCAGTTACTGTCCCAGTCAAAACAGTCCAGTTACTGTCACAGTGAAAACAATCCAGTTACTGCCCCAGTGAGAACAATCCAGTTACTGTCCCAGTGAAAACAGTCCAGTTACTCTCCCAGTGAAAACAGTCCGGTTACTGTCCCAGTGAAAACAGTCCTGTTACTGTCCCAGTGAGAACAGTCTGTTTACTGCCCCAGTGAGAACAATCCAGTTACTGTCCCAGTGAAAACAATCCAGTTACTGTCCCAGTGAAAACAGTCTGTTTACTGCCCCAGTGAGAACAATCCAGTTACTGTCCCAGTGAAAACAATCCAGTTACTGTCCCAGTGAAAACAATCCAGTTACTGTCCCAGTGAAAACAATCCAGCGACTGTCCCAGTGAAAACAGTCCAGTTACTGTCCCAGTGAAAACAGTCCTGTTACTGTACCAGTGCAAACAATCCAGTGACTGTCCCAGTGAAAACAGTCCAGTTACTGTCCCAGTGAAAACAATCCAGTTACTGTCCCAGTGAAAACAGTCCTGTTACTGTACCAGTGCAAACAATCCAGTGACTGTCCCAGTGAAAACAGTCCGGTTACTGTCCCAGTGAAAACAGTCTGTTTACTGCCCCAGTGAAAACAGCCCAGTTACTGCCCCAGTGAAAACAATCCAGTTACTGTCCCGGCGAAAACAATCCAGTTACTGTCCCAGTGAAAACAATCCAGTTACAGTCCCAGTGAAAACAGTCTGTTTACTGCCCCAGTGAGAACAATCCAGTTACTGTCCCAGTGAAAACAGTCCAGTTACTGTCCCAGTGAAAACAGTCCGGTTACTGTCCCAGTCAAAACAGTCCTGTTACTGTCCCAGTGAAAACAATCCAGTTACTGTCCCAGTGAAAACAGTCCAGTTACTGTCCCAGTGAAAACAGTCCGGTTACTGTCCCAGTGAAAACAATCCAGTTACTGTCCCAGTGAAAACAGTCCGGTTACTGTCCCAGTGAAAACAGTCCAGTTACTGTCCCAGTGAAAACAATCCAGTTACTGTCCCAGTGAAAACAGTCCGGTTACTGTCCCAGTGAAAACAGTCCAGTTACTGTCCCAGTGAAAACAATCCAGTTACTGTCCCAGTGAAAACAGTCCAGTTACTGTCCCAGTGAAAACAGTCCAGTTACTCTCCCAGTGAAAACAGTCCAGTTACTCTCCCAGTGAAAACAGTCCGGTTACTGTCCCAGTGAAAACAATCCAGTTACTGTCCCAGTGAAAACAATCCAGTTACTCTCCCAGTGAAAACAGTCCGGTTACTGTCCCAGTGAAAACAATCCAGTTACTGTCCCAGTGAAAACAGTCCGGTTACTGTCCCAGTGAAAACAGTCCGGTTACTGTCCCAGTGAAAACAGTCCAGTTACTCTCCCAGTGAAAACAGTCCGGTTCCAGTCCCAGTGAAAAAAATCCAGTTACTGTCCCAGTGAGTGACAACAGTCCAGTTCCCAGTTCGTGTCACTTGATCGCGTCACAGGGGAATGGCCTGGTTAATATCACAATGTGATATTTGGCGTGGTTAGTGTGACAAAATTAGATTTGTTCTGGTTTTTGCCGGGGAACAGAGTGAGGCTGATTACCCTGGCAGTTCCTGCCTTGCACCTTGGCACTGCCCTTCTGAACACATTGACACTGCGAGCCTGGCACACGCAGTGCCAAGTGGGCACGGGGCATTGCCAAGGAGGCAAGGCCTGAGAGGCCGGGCCCAGATGTGGCCGTGCCAGACCGGGGATGGGGGCAATATGAGGTGATGGAAAGGGGCCAACTCTGCTTGGGGTTGGGGGCTGGTGGTGAGACCGGCGGTTCAAGGCCGGGGCCAGCCATCAGGAGGCCCGCCATCAGTGCGGTGGGCCAGTTGAGGGCCGGCGATCAGGGGAGGGGTGGGGTGGAATCTAGGCTGGCAATCTCGGGGTGAGTGTCTGGGAGGGCGATTGGAGGGCTGGCGATTCGGCGGGGTGGGCGTGGGGAGCGGTTGGTGAGGCGCGTGTCAATCGATCTCCCAGTATAGTGCATATGCAGGGGCCCCCTCTGCAGTCTGGTGCTGGCCCCTCCAGTGGGATTAGGCCCAACACCTCACCCTATCGGCGGACATCGCCTGATAGCCTCTGTGCTGCAGAGTGCCGCAAAATCACTCAACCTTTCTCACCCAAAAAAACAGCTGGGAAAAACGTTCATTTTCCCACCCGTTGGCTCTTAGTGGTTTTTGGGGGTGGGGGAAATTGCACCCACGGTGTGGTTTGTGTCTCCGCTTTACTTCCCTCTGACTTCCTGCATCGGTTCCCCTTCCCCTGCCGCATTAGTTTAAACCCTCCCCAACAGCACGAGCAAACACTCCCCTCAGGACATTGGTTCCAGTCCCGCCCAGGTGTAGGCCATTCGATTTGTATTGGTCCACCTCCCCCAGTACCGGTTTCAATGTCCGAGGAATTTGAATCCCTCCCTCTTGCACCATGCATCAAGCCACGTAGTCATCTTGTGGGGGCGGGCGTGTTGGGAGGGGAATAAGGATATTGAATTTGATGATAGGCCATGATTGTAATGAATGGTGGAGCAGGTTCCAAGGACCAAATGGCCTTCTCCTGCTTCGACTTTCTATGTTTCTGTACGGTCTGATTCATATCACCGTGTGATATACGGTCTGATTCATGTCACAGTTTGATATACGGTCTGGTTAATGTCACAGTTTGATATACGGTCTGGTTAGTGTCACCGTGTGATATACAGTCTGGTTAATGTCACAGTGTGATATACGGTCTGATTCATGTCACAGTGTGATATACGGTCTGGTTTGTGTCACAGTGTGATATACGGTCTAGTTAATGTCACAGTGTGATATATGTTCTGGTTAGTGTCACAGTGTGATATACGGTCTGGTTTGTGTCACCGTGTGATATATGGTCTGGTTTGTGTCACAGTGTGATATACAGTCTGGTTCATGTCACCATGTGATATACGGTCTGGTTAATGTCACCGTGTGATATATGGTCTGGTCAGTGTCACGGTGTGATATACAGTCTGGTTAATGTCACAGTGTGATATACGGTCTGGTTAGTGTCATTGTGTGATATACGGTCTGGTTAGTGTCACCATGTGATATACAGTCTGGTTAGTGTCATTGTGTGATATACGGTCTGGTTAGTGTCACTGTGTGATATACGGTCTAGCTAGTGTCACCGTGTGATATACGGTCTGGTTAGTGTCACTGTGTGATATACGGTCTGGTTAGTGTCACAGTGCGTTTTGTGGTCTGGGTATTGTTACAGCGTGATATATGGTCTAGTTCGTGTCACAGTGCGATATATGGTCTGGGTATTGTTACAGCGTGATATATGGTCTGGTTAGTGTCACAGTGTGATATATGGTCTGGTTAGTGTCACAGTGCGATATATGGTCTGGTTAGTGTCACAGTGTGACATACGGTCTGGTTAATGTCACAGTGTGATATACGGTCTGGTTAGTGTCACTGTGTGATATATGGTCTGGTTAGTGTCACAGTGTGATATACGGTCTGGTTAATGTCACAGTGTGATATACGGTCTGGTTAGTGTCACTGTGTGATATACGGTCTGGTTAATGTCACAGTGTGATATACGGTCTTGTTAGTGTCACAGTGTGATATATGGTCTGGTTTGTGTCACAGTGCGATATATGGTCTGGTTAATGTCACAGTGTGATATACGGTCTGGTTAGTGTCAGAGTGTGATATATGGTCTAGTTAGTGTCAGAGTGTGATATATGGTCTAGTTAATGTCAGAGTGGGATATACGGTCTGGTCAGTGGGTCACAGTGTGATATACGGTCTGGTTAGTGTCAGAGTGTGATATACGGTCTGGTTAGTGTCACACTGTGATATACGGTCTGGTTAGTGTCACTGTGTGATATATGGTCTCGTTAGTGTCACACTGTGATATACGGTCTGGTTAGTGTCAGAGTGTGATATATGGTCTAGTTAGTGTCAGAGTGGGATATACGGTCTGGTCAGTGGGTCACAGTGTGATATACGGTCTGGTTAGTGTCAGAGCGTGATATACGGTCTGGTTAGTGTCACACTGTGATATACGGTCTGGTTAGTGTCACCGTGTGATATATGGTCTCGTTAGTGTCACAGTGTGATATACGGTCTGGTTAGTGTCACAGTGTGATATACAGTCTGGTTAATGTTACCGTGTGATATATGGTCTCGTTAGTGTCACAGTGTGATATACGGTCTGGTTAATGTCACTGTGTGATATATGGTCTGGTTAATGTCACAATGTGATATACGGTCTGGTTAGTGTCACAGTGTGATATATGGTCTGGTTGGTGTCACAGTGTGATATACCGTCTGGTTAGTGTCACCGTGTGATATACACTCTGGTTAGTGTCACAGTGTGGTATATGGTCTGGTTGGTGTCACAGTGTGATATATGGTCTGGTTAATGTCACAGTGTGATATACAGTCTGGTTAGTGTCACAGTGTGATATACGGTCTGGTTAGTGTCACAGTTCGATATATGGTCTCGTTAGTGTCACAGTGTGATATACGGTCTGGTTAGTGTCAGAGTGTGATATATGTTCCGGTTAGTGTCACAGTGTGGTATACGGTCTGGTTAGTGTCACAGTTCGATATATGGTCTGGTTAGTGTCACAGTGTGATATACGGTCTGGTTAGTGTCAGAGTGTGATATATGTTCCGGTTAGTGTCACAGTGTGGTATAAGGTTTGGTTAGTGTCACAGTGTGATATATGCTCTGGTTACTGTCACAGTGTGATATGCGGTCTGGTTAGTATCACAGTTGCAATATATGTTCCGGTTAGTGTCACGGTGTGATATATGGTCTGGTTACTGTTGCAATTCAAATATCACTCTGACTTAGCTTGAAATGTTGCTGAAATCCTGATCCGTTCTTTGGTTATATCTTGACTATTTAAAAACCCTCCAGGCCAGCCTCCCAAAGTTCATCCTGCGTTAATGTCTGCTCACCTGCTCTGTTTTGCCCATAGAAATCCCATTCACCCATTGCCTCCCTGTTTATTGACATTCAGTGTCTCCTGATCCTGCGAGTTTCCAATTGTAAAATTCCCTTCTGTGTTTGTAAATGCCTCCCTTTCCTCACCCTTACCTATCACCATGAAGTCCTCCTGCCCTACAAATCTTCCTCATCCCTCTCTTGTTCTATAAGCTGCTTCTTAAAACCTATCTGTTTGTTCCCAGCTTTGAATCACTTGTCCTGATGTATCTTCCTGTTGTTCAGCATCAACACTGTTTTGCCGATCATGCCTCTGTGAAAAGCTCTGGGACGTTTCAGCAGGTTAAAGCACTAAGACAGTGCAACTCGGTGTTGTTGATAGCCAAATAATCCATTTCCATCATATTGCATTAGGAATAAATATTGGGCGGAACACTGGGGGAAAACTCCCCTCCCACTCTACAAAACTGCTACAAACTCTTTAATGGCCATAAAAAGGACATTAGTTCAATGTTACAGCCAAACGATTGCAACTTGGCACAACCCCAGGCTAAAGGAACAATCCTCTAAAACAGAGATGAGGAGGAATTTCTTCAGCCAGAGAGTGGTGAATCTGTGGAACCCTTTGCCGCAGAAGGCTGTGGAGGCCAGGTCATAGAGTGTCTTTAAGACAGAGATAGATGGTTCTTGATTAATAAGAGGATCGGGATAATAGGGAAAAGGCAGGAGAATGGGGATGAGAAAAAAATCAGCCATGATTGAATGGCGGAGCAGACCCAATGGGCCGAGTGGCCTAATTCTGCTCTATGTCTTATGGTCCTACTAAGGGGCAATTTACAATGGCTAACTCCCCTAATCTACACATCTTTCAATACTGAGGGACAATTTTCCATGGCTAGACTCCAAACCTACACTTCTTGAGACACTAAGGGGCAATTTACCATGGCTAATCCATCTAACCTACACATTTCTAGACTGTGGGAGGAAGCTGGTGCACCCAAAGGAAACCCACTCAGACACGGGGAGAACGTGCAGACTCCGCACAGTCACCCCAAGGCCAGAATTAAAGCCGGGTCCTTGGCAGTGTGAGGCAGCAGTTCCAACCACTGAGCCACCAGAGATATGGAGCAAAGGCTGGAAATTGGACATGAGTTATGGGTCAGTCATGATGTGATGGAAAGATGGAACAGGCTGGATGGGCTGAATGGCCTACCATTGTTCCTTAATCCAAATAAAAAAGAAATCTCTAAATGTGAAAGTAGAACATTTAAAGGTGCAGAGTGTGCCGGGGAAGAGAGGGACATATTCAACAGAAGAATTAAATGGCAAGTGGTGGCAGCATTGACTTCCTCTGAGTTTTGTGTTCTTGCAGGGTACAGCACAGGACACTGAATGACCAGACACAAGCTTACGGCCATGGAGTGTTCCTGGAAAGCGGTGCTCCTACTGGTCGTGGCCTCGCTGGCCATTCAATACACAGCCATCCGGACATTCATCGCCAAACCATTCACCATCTGCCGCATCCCCAAGCACACGGGCTGTGATCCGAGCCTAGCCACTTCCTGTGACCCCCGACCCCAGCCCGTCACCCACATCTTAATCCTGGCCACCACTCGCAGCGGTTCCTCTTTCATCGGACAGCTGCTCAATCAGCATTCGGACATTTTCTACCTGTTTGAGCCACTCTACCACGTGCAGACCACGCTCATCAACACCAGCATGAGGAGTCGGCACCCGTCCTCACCAGCGGCCGACGGCCGCCGCCTGCTGCTGGGTGCGTACCGCGACCTGCTGCGCAGCCTCTTCGACTGCCGGCTGCACGACCTGGAGACCTACATCAAACCCGCCCCGGAGAAGCACCGCACCCAGCGGCTCTTCCGCCGTGGGGCCAGCAAAGCACTGTGCTTGCCTCCTGTCTGTGCCACCTTGCCACCTGCCCTGGGTGGGGAGCCGGAGCAGGTGGGGGCGGCGGAGCGCTGGGAGGAAGGTGAGTGCGTCCGTAGGTGCGGCGCCCTCAATCTGACCCTGGCCGCCCAGGTCTGCAGCCGGCGGCATCACATCGCCATCAAGACGGTGCGAATCCCCGAGATCAGTGACCTCCGCACCCTGGTGGAAGACCCCCGGCTCAACCTCAAAGTGGTCCAGCTGGTGAGGGACCCCCGTGGCATCCTGTCCTCCCGCATTGACACCTTCCCCGAGAGCTTCCGCGCCTGGAAGATCTGGCGCAACAGCGGGCGCAGACCCTACAACCTGGACGCCTCCCACCTCACCACCACCTGCGAGGACTTCCTCAACTCAGTGGGCACCGGGCTGGCACGCCCCGGCTGGCTGAAGGGCAGGTACATGCTGGTCCGTTACGAGGACCTGGCCAGGGAGCCCGAGAGAAAGACGGAGGAGATCTACCGGTTCCTTGGAGTGGCGATGGACGGCAACGTGCAGCGATGGATTCTCAACAACACGCGAGGGGCCGGAGCCTCGGGCAACCACAAGTACGCCACAGTGCGGGACTCCGCCGCCACAGCCGAGAGTTGGAGGTTCAAACTGAACTACGACATGGTGGAGTTGGTGCAGAACCTTTGCAACTTGACACTGGCTCAGCTAGGTTACAAGATAGTCAACTCCCCCGAGGAACTTAGAAACATGTCTGTAAGTCTAGCTGAAGACAAGAGCTTTCTACCTTTTTTGTAATTATAAATAGTTTGTGCCATTTAGTGATATATTTTTGATATAAAAAGTGTTTTTAAATTGTTGAATTTGAGTTTCGGCCCCGTCATGCCTACCCGCATACACACACCAGGATCGTCAACATCAGTGACTGCCTTCCCGGTTTAAATGGAATGACCACACACGCCTTGTTGGTTATCCCACATCCAGCTCCATCCTTTCAGAAGGCAAATGACTCATCATTACCGGAATATCATAGGATCTTAATCGGAAACAACATATCCATGTTAAAATATTTTTCACTGTCAGTCAATCTGCCTTTTTCTCTACCGCATAAAAAAACAGAAAACGCTGGAAAATCTCAGCAGGTCTGACAGCATCTGTAAGAGAGAATAGGGCCAACGTTTCGCGTCTCGGAGCCTATTTCTCCATCTGCAGTGCGATCCTCAAAGAGAGTTTTAAAAAAAACCAATTTATTTCCAACACCTTCGACTTTCTTCAGGATTTCCTCATATCTGGTCTATTCTGGTCAATCCGGGAAGGTTGGCAACCCCAAAATACACACTGTGGAATGGATTTTATGGCCTCGCTCATCCTGAAAATCCGGCCCGAGGTCAACGGACCTCTCCACTGTCCCCCTCCCCACCCCACCCCCCCACCCCCCCCCCACCCCCCCACCCCCACCCCCCGGCCCACCCCCCACCCGCCCTCTCTGATTCCCGTGGCAGGTGGGATGGTAAAATTCCATCCACAAAGTCTCAAATAACCTTTCCTGATGCAACTAAACCCTCGAGATGCACAAGCTTTCAGGGTGGATGCTCAAAATAATTTTCAAAGCGTCCCTGCCAAAATATATTTTAACGCGGATGAAAGTGTTTATTAAAAAAAGTGAGATATCGGAATATTTTTTACATGGACTGTATCTTTCTAAAATGTCAACTGGTCTTAAGAGGAAGCAACATTTCTGTATTGAAGTATTTTTCATACTATTGTAAATGGCTCGATTTTCCATTTTGTCTCCCTCAAGATTCTCTTGTGATTTTAATGTCGTTTGTTAACTGTGACAGATTACCCAAGTTTCAGTGCCGCAACACGTGTGTGTGTGCGTGTGTGCGTGTGAGGCATTTAGTTCAAGGAGCATGCAACGAAAAGAGAGACTATCAAATGGATAGGGGAAAGGAGTGCAGACTATTGTGCTGTCCAATACTTTTAGCCTTGGCTAATTTGGAATCCAGACATGGTTACTTGCATCTCTGATTAGTAAATACAAGAAGTGAGTACTAGGCGCCGACATTGGGTATGTGATCTCAGTACACAATCACACGGCGTATAACTGTGAACTTAACCTTTTTCTGTGTTTGTTAGTAAAATGCTACAACAAAAAGCATTGTCAAATGATTATTTTGATCATTATGAGTGCTTTACTTCCAATGTTACTGAATGGTGCCAGAGGTTTGTTGCATGAATATACACTTGAAGTACGTATTGTGTGTACTGCATTTTCTATCAAATTAGTGCACGTTGTTACCCACAGAGAACAATAACATTTCAATTTTCAAAAATGAATTTCCCAATGACCAAGACTTTTACTGTAACAAATAAACTAAAATCAGCATTTACCAAACACTGGTTAAGAGGCAACTAATACATTGAACTAAAGAAAAGCTACTTTCGCAATTACTAACCTTAACATTAACACAATCGAGATATGTCTCACAACTCCATTCGCTCTGCACTGTACATCCGGTAGATATATATATCATTATAAGGTTGGGTCCAAAGTTACACCCAGATTTCCATTAGACTCACTTCTACCGGGTTACTCAAGATTGCAACTTCCAGTTTCTTTTGGGAAGTTGGTCCACTCAGCTTGAGTCTCCCAAACCCATTTTCAAAAGCAAGGCCCACTTTGGCAACTCCACGTTTCTAAAGTCTCCAAATGTCCTGTCCTGTCCACTCTGTTCCCTTAGTTTAAACAGAAAAGCAGATTCTTACCAACATCCTGCTTCCACACAGCAGTATCTGCCTTGTCTCTCTCTCTCTCTCTCGGTACCTGTGTCTCACAAAAGCAGCTCCCCTTATTAAGATCCCCAATTTTGTTCCAGTCCCAGTTGAGACCCCAGAATTTGTCATGACCCGGTTAGGAACCAGTAACCTCTCCTTAAAGTAAACAAAAATTGAAATCCCAGTTGCTTACTAAGAGAATAAGGCTGCACAATTCTACAGTTTTAAACAAACAGAAGAAAATTTACTGTACAAGAATCAACAAAGCAAGCAGTGAATACCATCTAGCTTACACTCTAACATAGAGTTCACAAAAGGTAAACATGAAGTAACACAAACTGCACAGTCATTGGCAGACAAACCCAAGGCATGTTCCACAAATTCCTGACCGATGCGTGCAGATGTCAGTGATTACTGTGAGTCACAAAAATCCTTTAAACTGTCTTCCCCAGAAGGGATTTCAGCTCATATTAATTGAGAACATAGCTTCTGATTTCCCTCAGCAGCAACTCTAACTCAGATTTCCTAATGACTGTTCACTTCCCAGTTGCACAATCTCTTCCCCCTGAGACTATGTTTCACTGGGTTCACAGGGATGCACCACCGCATCTAATCACCAGCATGATCCCAGCCCTCTAATTCCACTGAGCAGAATGCCACGATTCCTGGGCTTCCTTGAGCCTCAACACCCATCTGTACTATAAGGAGGCAGGCGTGAGAGTCCCTTTCAGAGTCTCACTGAGGTTGGGAGCCGTACTCAGAACACAACAGGAATAAGTGAGAGCGGAGAGATACAAAAGGGTCCAGAGGGGCAATTTTTTCATACAGAGGGTTGTGATTGTCTGGAACAAGCTGCCAGAGGCAGTAGTAGAGGCGGGTACAATTTTGTCTTTTAAAAAGTATTTAGACAGTTACATGGGTAAGATATGGGCCAAACGCAGGCAATTGGAACTAGCTTAATGATAAAACTGGGCAGCATGGACAAGTTGGGCCAAAGGCCTGTTTCCCTGTTGCAAACCTCTATGAGTGACTGTGACAAGTAATGTGGTGAAGCAATAATTTTATTGAACACTGAATAATGATTATGATAATAATACTGAATTGACAATTATGATTGATAATATAAAACACGAGAAAAATAAGTAGAAAGGGAGAGAACATTATTGAATGAAGACAGCACTTTATACATATTAGAAGAACAACAGCTTTTCTAAAACACAAACAATAACCCCAAATTGGCCTGTTCCAGGACAGCTTCCCAAATTGGTACACACTGCATCATTCCCCTCATACGTGCATAGCCAAGTCACTGGGTAACCTTGTGCATGGGCACTATGGGCAGTCACTCCATTCCTAGCCCTTCTTCCCCCCACTCAGTGGTGACCATTCCACTCTGGATGAAGCAGCAAGTCCCAGAAGCAGTGATCCTGTAAGCCAAAGTTCTGACTCCATTCCAGTCTTTTGAGGCCTGGTACAGCAATCGAGCTGGTTAGCTCAGTTGGCTGGACAGCCGATTCATGAATCAGAGTGGCGCCAACAATGCGCCAATCAATTCCTGTACCTGCTGAGGTCATTCTCAACCTTACCCCTTTGCCTGAGGTGTGGTGATCGTTATGTTATATTATCTCCAGTCAGCTCTGCCCCTCAAAGGGGACAGGAGCCTACACTCATCTGGGACTATGATGACTTTACTTTTTACAGTAATTTCCCTAAATAAATCTCAGTTTTGGTCAATTCCTCTCAGCGGTTCTGCAAGACCATGCAGACATTGCAATATACGAGTTGTTAATGCATCTTTGGATGGCGCATTCCCATCTGCCATCCTTCAAGTGTGATGTCCAACAATCAAGTTCCACTTTCTGATACTTATAGTCATAGAGTCATAGAGTTTACAGCATGGAAACAGGCCCTTTGGCCCAACTTGTCCATGCCACCTTTTTTTTTTAACCATTAAGCAGTCCCAATTGCCCGCATTTGGTCCATATCCCTCTATACCCATCTTACCCATGTAAATGTCTAAATGCTTTTTAAAAGACAAAATTGTACCTGCCTCTACAACTACCTCTGGCAGACACTCCAGACACTCACCACCCACAGTGTGAAAAAATTGCCCCTCTGGACCCTTTGCATCTCTTCCCCCCTCACCTTAAACCTATGCCCTCTAGTTTTAGACTCCTCTACCTTTGGGAGAAGATATTGACTATCTAGCTGATCTTTCCCCTGATCAGTGATTAACTACCCTGAGTACGGTTACTCATCACCCCTGGCCTATAGTCCAGGGGTCACTGAATGCAGTAAGAAAAATGACTTCAGATGAATAAACAACAACTTATTTTAGTATTCTGGCTTGAAAAATGGAAAACAACAATGTGTGGTTGAAATACTAGCTATGCTTGGCTAATATGAAAAAAAGCAAAGTCTGGGAAAACAGGTAACTACAGATTATTATTGATTGGTTAATCAAAACATGGTCATTGCTGGGTTCAGATCAATGTCTATCAAGCAAGATTTACAAAATTACAAAATAACTTCAAATATTCACTATCGGCTTAAAATCAAGAGCAAAGCAGAAATAAAATACAAAAATACAACATTACAGAAATTAATGGCGCGAGCCTCAGGCCCACAGTGCCAAGCAACAGCGGCTCCTGGGCTTTCCTGAGAACCAACCCCCAGTTACACTGAGCAGCTACTGCTGCTGGGATTCCCCATGCTCAGTGTTCAAAGCTACAAATGGCTCCCGGGCTTCTCTAGGTCCCTGCTGCACCCTGAAGAAACAAGAACGCTTGCGTTTCTGCCACTACAGCTCCTGACTAACCTGGTCATCAGAACAGAGGAATTAGAAGCAGAAGTAGGCTAATTCAGCCCTTCCAGCCTGCTCCGCCATTCAATCAGATCATGGCTGATCTCTCCCTGGTCTCAAATCCACCAGCCCACCTGTTCCCCATCTCCCCATATCCCTTTTTTTTATAGTAGGAACATAGGGGCTGGGATTTTTACGCTGGGGCTCCAGTCATTCCAGGGGTTGTAGTCCTTCAATCAGGGCCCGGTCCCTGCCCTCAAAACACACCGAATCAATCCGGGAATACAAACTCCCTCACACCCTTTACTGTGCAAATTACTTGATTTTTCAATAGGTTTCTGTTTGGGTTTCTTTCTCCATGTCAACCAGATCACGTTGGCTTGTCTCTGGGCAGAGATAGGTATGGCTACCATCCCCCACTTTTTATTCTGCCCATCGAGTCGACACCAACTCTCTGAAAGGGCATTTTACCCAGTCCCAACTCCCCCTGCCCCCAGCCCAGCCCCCTCGCCACTTACCCCAAAAAAGAAAAAAGCATTTCCGAGGTAATGATGTTTTTCTATGATATTATCAAATTACAAAAACTACTCTTTTCCGTTCATGTTTTCCCCTCTTTCTTCCTTTCCATTATTCAAGTTATGGTCTCTCTGAGTCTAATTCAAGTTGTTACATTTGTTATTGAAGTCTAGTTAGCTCAACTTGAATGCTATCGGGATCATGCTTTTCCTCCTCAGGGTTTAAATGCTGAGGCAATACTTTCCAATCTCTGCTTCTTTAGCCTCTACTTTCAAGTCTGCCTCTAATTTCTCTGCCACCGCCTTCAAATTAACCTTTGCTAACTGATGCAGGGCACTAACGGATACGTCTTCCCTTTCCAGAAACTTCTGAGCAATTTGAATAGCCATGTTCAATTTTCACCTGATGCAGAAAAGGTAAATATTAAATCTTCAGAAACTGCTGCAAAATCTCAGCAGGTCTGACAGCATCTGTGTGGGGAGAGAATAGAGCAAACGTTTCGAGTCTAGATGACCCTTCGTCAGAGCTCTGACAAAGGGTCATCTAGACTCGAAACATTGGCTCTATTCTCTCCCCACAGGTGCTGTCAGACCTGCTGAGATTTTGCAGCATTTTCAGTTTTTGTTTCAGATTCCAGCACCCGCAGTATTTTGCTTTTATTTTATTATATAAATGTGGCATCTTGTTTGTTTAAACTCTGGAAAATTCCAGTGGACCTGTTTTACAGCCTTTGTGTTTCGATCCCTCCGGAGCCCCCAATTTGTTACAAAACTTGTAGAGAAGGAAAGTGCACAATGTTCAGTACAATTCACAGTTCCTCTGAGACTGAAGCAGTCTGTGCCCAAATGCAAGTGAGACAGAACGACTGCCTGGTGAGCCGAGAAGGGGCATGTACCATTCATGCCAAACAAGTGCCAGGCAATAAACACCCCTAACCACCTAGAAAATCTAACCATCTCCCCATGACATTTAATGGTGTCACCATCACTGAATGCCCCACTATCAACTTCTTCGGTGTTGCCATTGTTCAGAAACAGAACTGGATTAGCCAAATAAATACTATGGCTACAAGAGCAGGTCGGAGCCTGAGAATTCTGTGGTGAGTAGCTCACCTCCTGACTCCCACCTTCTGTCCATTATTTACAAAGCTCAAGTCGGGAGTGTGATGGAATACTCGCCCATTGCATAGATGACTGCAGCTCCAACAACACTCAATACGTTTGATACTATCCAGAGCATAACAACCTATTTGATTAGCACCTCATCCAGACACTTAGATTCACTCCACCACCAACATACAGTGGCAGCAGCGTGTACCGTCTACAAGATGCACTGCAGCAACTCGCCAGAGATCCTTAGGCAGTGCCTTTCAAACCCACAATCTCTACTATCTAGAAGGACAAGGGCAACAGAGGTTTGGCAACACTATCCCCTGCAATTCACTCAGCATCCTGACCTGCAATTATATCACTGTCCCCTCACTGTTGCTGGGTCCAAATCCTTGATATCTCTTCCCAACAGCACTGTGAGTGTACCTACACCACAGGGACTGCAGAGGTTCAAGAAGGCAGCTGGCCACCACCTTCTCAAGGGCAATTAGGAATGGGTGATAAATGCTGATCTTGCCAGCGAGGCCCACAACTTATAAAATAAGAAATGTAGGTTGTCACGTAGCTCATCAGTGATTTCTAGCTGACAATGCTGGTGTAGATACCCCCCCTGCTGAAAAACAAGCAGGGCTCTGCCAGGCTAGCTTCACTGAAAACCTTAAGCTGTTCTCGAGCTTGAGCACTCACAATACAGCTGTGTTCAGAAAGTTTTGCAGAAAGGCATTCCTGCACATTCCAGTGGTATTTACAGAAAGGAGGTCCCACACATGTCGACACACTCCAGAGGCATTTGCAGAGTGGGGTTGCCGCTCATTTTGACATACTCAAGAGATATTTGCAAAAAGGGGTTCCTGCACATATCGACACATTCCAGAGGCATTTACAGAGAGGAATTCCCATACATATCCACACACTCCAGTGGTATATGTAGCGAGGAGTTTTTCTGCACATGTAGGCACACTTCAGAAGTATATGTAGAGGGGAACTCACGTGCATATCCATACACTCCAGGGATATATGCAGAGAGGGATTCCCATGCATATCCATACACTCCAGTGGTATACGTAGAGAGGGAATCCCGTGCATATACATACACTCCAGTGGTATATGTAGAGAGGGTTTCCCGTGCATATACATACACTCCAGTGGTATACGTAGAGAGGGATTCCCGTGCATATACATACACTCCAGTGGTATATGCAGAGAGGGATTCCCGTGCATATCCATACACTCCAGTGGTATATGTAGAGAGGGATTCCCGTGCATATACATACACTCCAGTGGTATACATAGAGAGGGTTTCCCGTGCATATACATACACTCCAGTGGTATACATAGAGAGGGTTTCCCGTGCATATACATACACTCCAGTGGTATACGTAAAGAGGGATTCCCGTGCATATACATACACTCCAGTGGTATACGTAGAGAGGGATTCCCGTGCATATACATACACTCCAGTGGTATACGTAGAGAGGGATTCCCGTGCATATCCATACACTCCGGTGATATATGTAGAGAGGGATTCCAGTGCATATCCATACCCTCCAGTGTTATATGTAGAGAGGGATTCCCATGCATATCCATACCCTCCAGTGTTATATGTAGAGAGGGATTCCCATGCATATCCACACACTTCAGTGGTATATGTAGAGAGGGATTCCCATGCATATCCACACACTCCAGTGGTATATGTAGAGAGGGTTTCCCGTGCATATACATACACTCCAGTGGTATACGTAAAGAGGGATTCCCGTGCATATACATACACTCCAGTGGTATACGTAAAGAGGGATTCCCGTGCATATCCATACACTCCGGTGATATATGTAGAGAGAGATTCCAGTGCATATCCATACCCTCCAGTGTTATATGTAGAGAGGGATTCCCATGTATATCCATACCCTCCAATGTTATATGTAGAGAGGGATTCCCATGCATATCCACACACTCCTGTGGTATATGTAGAGAGGGATTCCCGTGCATATCCACACACTCCAGTGATATATGTAGAGAGGGATTCCCGTGCATATCCATACCCTCCAGTGGTATATGTAGAGAAGGATTCCCGTACATATCCATACACTCCAGTGATATATGTAGAGGGATTCCCATGCATATCCATACACTCCAGTGGTATATGTAGAGAGGGATTCCCATGCATATCCATACACTCCAGTGGTATTTATAGAGAGGAGTTTCTGGACATATCCACACACTCCAGTGGCAAATGTAGAGAGGGATTCCTGTGAATATCCACAAACTCCAGTGGTATATATAGAGAGGAGTTTCTGGACATATCCACACACTCCAGTGGTATATGTGGAGAGCAGTTTCTGCACATATCCACATTCTCCAGTTGTATATGCAGAGAGGAATTACTGTACATATCTACACACTTCAGAGGTATTTGCAGAGAAAGGTTCCCATACATATCACACGTATTTCATTGGCAGTTGAAGTATTTTGAGATGTCCCCCATGTTGTGAAAGGTGCTGTCTTGTTGCAAGTTCTTGCAAAGCTGATGTTAATTTTGCCTCAGGTGCTGGACTATGGAGTTGGACAGCAAGGACCAATAGGGTTGAAAAAGTTAAACTAAATCAAGCGTTTCTTTCAACAGTTCAATGTCAGCAGCGCAGGGAAAGGAATGATGCAGCAATTTCCAGGTGAAGGTCTGTACAGATTTCACATAGTCTTTAATTGTATATTTCTGTTCTACACTTACTGCAAACATAACGTGGGCAAGTCCTTACCAATCACTTTGCAGCTGAAATACAACGTTTTCTCTGCCTGCTGCGATGTGGATTTTCAGTCAAAGAACAAAGAGAACAAAGAAAATTACAGCACAGAAACAGGCCCATCGGCCCTCCAAGCCTGCACCAACCATGCTGCCCGACTTAATTAAAACCCCCTACCCTTCCGGGGGCCATATCCCTCTATGCCCATCCTATTCATGTATTTGTCAAGACACCCTTAAACGTTACTATCATATCTGCTTCCATTACCTCCCCCGGCAGTGACTTCCAGGCACCTACCACCCTCTGTGTAAAAAACTTGCCTCATACATCTCCTTTAAACCTTGCCCCCGCACCTTAAACCTATGCCCCCTAGTAATTGACTCTTCCCCCTTGGGAAAAAGCTCAAGGAAGTCCAGGAAGATCAGTTCCCAAACAAAAACAGGGAATGCTGGAAAATCTCAGCAGGTCTGACAGCATCTGTGGAGAGAGAATCGAGCCAACGTTTTGAGTCAGGAAGACTCTTTGTCAGAGCTGAAGACAAGGAAAATTGGACAAGATGTGTATACGTCACTAGGTTTGGATGGTCTCTTATTTCTAATTCCATGCCACCTATTGTCCTCCCATTGTTCAAGCTCCATCCCTCCCACAGTGTGAAAGTATTCGTCGTGTTCGAGGTTACTTGATGCTGTTCTGACTTACCTCGTAAAGTTGCGAGAGTTGGTGATGGTTCTGAATGTTGTTATCCACAATCCAGCCCGTGTGGGGAAAAATCAAAACTGACTTGAAAAGTTATGACTGAGTCTCCAAAACCGTTGAAAATAACAAAATAATGCTGGAAATACTCAACAGGTCAAACAGCATCTATCGAGCGAGAAAGAGGGACATTTCAGGTCTGAGACACTTGTTACAGGGGTGGCACGGTGGCACGGTGGCACGGTGGCACGGTGGCACGGTGGTTAGCAATGCTGCCTCACAGCACCAGGGACCTATGTTCGATTCCTGGCTTGGGTCACTGACTGTTCGGAATCTGCACGTTCTCCCCGTGTCTGTGTGGGTTTCCTCCGGATGCTCCGGTTTCCTCCCACAGTCCGAAAGACGTGCTGGTTAGATGCATTGGCCATGCTAAATCCTCCCTCAGTGCACCCGAACGGGCGTCGGAGTGTGGCGACGAGGTGGATCGGCCATGCTAAATTACCCTTTAGTGTCAGGGGGATTAGCTGGGGTAAATGCATGGGGTTATGGGGATAGGGCAGGGGTGGGATTGTGGTTGGTGCAGACTCGATGGGCCAAATGGCCTCCTACTGCACTGTAGGACTCTATGACTAGGGAATTTCACAGTAACTTCATTGTGGTGTTAATGTAAGCCGACTTGTGACACTAATAAATATAACATGACATAACATAACTTGCTCTGTAGCCATTCTGATGAAAGGTCATTGATGTGAAGTGTTAACTCTCCCACACATACCTCCATGATCGGCTCTGGGGATTTCCATCATTTCCTTGTCCATATTTCAGATTTTTAATATATTGCAATATTTTGCCTTCCTTTGAAAATAATTTGCTGATTATGCATCAGTCAACGGTGACTGGAATATGCACGAATGCAACAAATATGAATTAATCAGCTGCTTTCCCGCACTTTCCCTGAAAAAAGCCAATCCGTTTCAGAGCTGAAATTGGAACAGCTACTTTCCTTATTCTTCGACAGAGAATGGATCTGTGGCTGGCTATTGTTAGACCTTCCTCAAGGAGTAGGATTTCTCCTGTCTTAGAAATGAAAGCAAAACAGGAAAAAGATGGCAAGTCATGTTATTTATCTGTATTTTGTGTATCCCAACTCTTAAAACCACAGAAACAGAGAAAATAGAAGCAGGAGTAGACCATTCAAGTCTGTTCCACCATTCATTTTGATCACGGTTAATCATCAAATTCAATATCCTGATCCCCCTTCCCCCCATATCCCTTGATCCCTTTAGCCCCAAGAGCTATATCTAATTTCTTCTTGAAATCACACAACATTTTGGCCTCAACTACATTCTGTGGTAGTGAATTCCATACATTCACCAGCCTCTGGGTGAAGAAATTTCTCCTCGCATCAGTTCTAAAAGGTTCCCCCCTTATCCTCAAACTATGACCTCTAGTTCTGGACTCCCCCACCATCGGGAACATTCTTTCTGAATCTACCCTGTCTAACCCTGTGTGAATTTTATAAGTTTCAATGCGATTCCCCTCTCACTCCATTTAAAAAAAAATCTAAATCTATTTTAGAACAATCCATTAAGGACAGCGGGCCTTTCACAACTAAACCTCTTTTCCCTCACCCTTTTCCTCATCAAGTTGCTTTTTTTCTGCTGATGAGTGTGTCTCCCAAGTGCCGAGTTCTCTGGAACGTCTTCCCCAACAGCGGCATGGCAGTGATTTAAGAAGGCGGCTCATCTCCATGTTCTCTTGGGCAATTAGGGATGGACAATAAATGCTGGCCTTGCCAGCAATGCTCACATCCCATGGTGATGCACTATCAATCGAGTCAAGACTAGTTGTGAGCAAGACAAATAGGCTTTTATTAGCAAGAACTTAGAGCCATCCCTGTCGGTGATCTGGTCTGTACTGAAGGCAAGGGGGAGGAGCCACCGCCTTTATACCAGGGGGAGGAGACTTGGGCGGAACCGACAGGGATGTGCCACATATACAGGCAATGAGAAATACTAACTATAGTGGTTAACCACCACAGATAACAGATAACAGTGGTTTACCACACATGGATAAATTGGGGGAAAATATACTGCTTCAGCACTTACATTTTCCAGAAAATAAAAGTTGCTGTGAAGTTCTGTGAGCTTTTTAATGCTGATTTTGGTTTGTATCAAATAAGGCTGAATGATGAAGCTGATTAAAGTTTGAGTCACAGCCCTCAATCCGTTAATAAATCATTCACTTTTTTCACACAGAGGGTGGTGAGTGTCTGGAACAAGCTGCCAGAGGTAGTAGTAGAGGCGGGTACAATTTTGTCTTTTAAAAAGCATTTGGACAGTTACATGGGTAAGATGGGTATAGAGGGATATGGACCAATTGCGGGCAATTGGGGCTAGCTTAGTGGTTAAATAAAGGGCGGCATGGACAAGTTGGGCTGAAGGGCCTGTTTCCATGCTGGAAACCCCTATGACTCTATCTCTCTAATTCAGTAACAGTTTGGACTTTTAAAAAATGTATATTTTCTGCTCTGTCGCGTGAATCTTATATTTGTTAATATTTACAATTCAAAGCATTACACAACAGAAAATATATAGAACAGCATAAAAAGGAATAAAACTAAATGAAGAGAGAACAAAAAAAAATCCGTTCAGATTTACTGAAGAGTAAACAGTGTTGAGAACACGGTTCATTAGATATCATGACTGGTGCTTTATTGGTTACATCAAAGGCAGAAACACAAGTGCAATGCAAGCAAATATTGAAATGCAACCTTTAAAAGGAAGGATGAAATGAAAAGAGTGAAGTAAAAGGGACTGAAAATAAGCTGGAAGGGAATCAACAGACAACTGTGATCAGTAAGTGGAACAAATCTTCATGTCTAAAGTATGTGTAACGAAAATGGAATACGCCTGTGGTCGAAGGCTTGCTGAGTGTTCCAGGCCAATTGACTTGTGCGTTTAAAATGCAATTGTTCCTTATACTGACCAAAGAGCAACTCCTATAGCTGACCTGTTTCTAATATATCGAACCTTTCAGATTGTTGTCTGTAATAATGGAGACTTCAGATGACCACCAGTTAATAATCAAACGTGAACAATTTATTTACAAACAGGAACTATATACAGAGTGTTGCGATACAGGACATAGAATCACAAAATCCCTACAGTGCAGAAGAGGCCATTCAGCCCATCGATTCTGCACTAACTCTCTGGCAGAGTGTCTTACCCTGGCCCCCGTCCCTGCCCTATCCCCGTAACACCACACATTTACCATGACTAATCCCATCTAACCGACACATTTGGGACAATAAGGAACAATTTAGCATTGTCAATCCACCCAACCAGCACGCCTTTCAGACTGTGAGAGGAAACCGGAGCACCCGGGGGAAACCCACGCAGACACGGGGAGAACGTACAAACTCCACACAGACAGTCACCCAAGGCTGGGATTGAACGCAGATTCCTGGAGCTCTGAGGCAGCAGTGTTAACCACTGTGCTACCGTGCTGCCTGTACTTTCCCAACTTCCACATCCAAGCACTGAGGTCAAAAGCCCGCACTCCTATTTAGACCGCACGTGCTCCCACCCTATTGGATGAATAGGTCACATGGTGCAATCAGAGCTCCTCCCTTAAAGGGGTCTCGCTACAACATTGTCTAGATTCAGAAAATTTTTTAAATAAGTTTTATTATCATAGTGAGGCATTCATAACATAACCGACACATTGACTTGTGTTTGCATTTGCTAAGCTGATTATTGAATTCTTCCAGCATCCTAATTGCTAAATATAGTTAGTGATGTTAATGATGTTAATCATTGTTGATGTTAACTGGAGGATGCCGCAGAAGTTTTGGAGGTTTATAGTTTCCAGCACCTGCAATGAAACGCTGAGTTTAAAAATAAATCTGATACCTTTAGGCCGCAGTTATGCCAGAGCTACTGATCAGATTATTAGCTACAGTGTGGATTTGAGATTGGCACTACATTATTTATACTGCAAATCTGATTCTCCTGGCAAGGTGAGCTCTGGATCCGTGCAGGCACGAAACTCTCTTCTTGGCTGCTGGAGTTGGAATAATTTAGCAGCATGCGTGGGAGCTCCAGGTTTTTCAAAACATTTTAATCACCTCTGCGTAAGCATGCACAAAGCCCGCAAAACCGAACAGGTTTTCACCAGCTTTGATATTGCGATACAATTATGCTTCACGCTGTGTCAAACATGGTGTGATACAACCTCAGAGAAGGGGATCTCATTCACTGCTCTCCACATCCTCGTTATGTTGCCATTTTTGGCTCTGACACATAACTGACATTCAGCTCCATCACAACAAATCGCCTTGCTTCGCAGAGTTACCGGACTAGTACAGTTGTGCTAAGATGTAGTTTCCCTCCACCCCCTCACCTGATAACATGGTGATGCCAGTAAATTAAAGTAAAGTTTATTTATTAGTCACAAGTAAGGCTTACATTAACACTGCAATGAAGTTACTGTGAAATTCCCCTAATCACCAAACTCCGGCACCTGTTTGGGTCAATGCACCTAACCAGCACATCTTTCAGGCTGTGGGAGGAAACCGATGCAGACATGTGGAGAACATGCAAACTCCACACAAACAGTGACCCAAGCCGGGAATCGAACCCGGATCCCTGGCGCTGTGAGGCAGCAGTGCTAACCACTGTGCCACCGTGCCGCCCTGAGGTTAGGTTGCCTATTCTAAAGCTGAAGTGAATTGCAGTTCAGTTAGGTAGACACAGTGGGCTTGAGCATTATCCTTAAGTGGGAATCCCTCTGGTAATTTTCCACACTGCAGACCTCATGGACATCTGTGGCCTGCTGTTCAGTCGTGGAACTTGCTACATAAGTGCCTGGTTTCCTCACACATAGAAAGCCTGACTCAAAAACTTTCATATCTTAATCCGACATTCCACATGCCTATTAGCTTGACTTAAATTGATAATAATATCGCCCCGAAGCATTTTTTAAAAATTAGTTCATAAATACGTGACAGACAAGGTCAGTATTTATTGCCCATCGCCAATTACCCATGAAAAGGCGCTGGTGAGCCACTTTCTTGAACCGTACAATCGTACAGCTGGAGGAGGAAGCAAAGAGGCGGCAAAATGATTCAGACAGGTTAAGCGAGTGTGTAAGAATGTGGCAGATGCAATATAAAGCGAGGAGGTGTAAAGTTATTCACTGTGGTAGGAAAACTAGAAAATATTTCTTTTTTTATTCATTCGTAGGACATGGGCATCGCTGGCTGGCCAGCATCTATTGCCCAGGAGCAGTTGAGAGACAGACCAGGTAAGAATGGCAGATTTCCTTCCCTAAAGGACATTAGTGAACTAGGTGGGTTTTCCCCGACACCGACAATGGTTTCATGGTCATCAGTAGATTCTTAATTCCAGGTATTTTTTTAATTGAATTTAAATTCCACCAACTGCTATGCTGGGATTCGAATCCAGGTCCCCAGAGCATTAGTTGAGTTTCTGGATAAATAGTCCAGCGATCATACCATTACGCCATTGCCTCTCCAATATGTATAGTGAAAAAACAGCCACAGTGCTATTAGAACATAAGAAGAACATAAGAACATAAGAAATAGGAGCAGGAGTAGGCCATCTAGCCCCTCGAGCCTGCCCCGCCATTCAATAAGATCATGGCTGATCTGACGTGGATCAGTACCACTTACCCGCCTGATCCCCATAACCCTTAATTCCCTTACCGATCAGGAATCCATCCATCCCCGCTTTAAACATATTCAGCGAGGTAGCCTCCACCACCTCAGTGGGCAGAGAATTCCAGAGATTCACCACCCTCTGGGAGAAGAAGTTCCTCCTCAACTCTGTCTTAAACCGACCCCCCTTTATTTTGAGGCTGTGTCCTCTAGTTTTAACTTCCTTACTAAGTGGAAAGAATCTCTTCGCCTCCACCCTATCCAGCCCCCGCATTATCTTATAAGTCTCCATAAGATCCCCCCTCATCCTTCTAAACTCCAACGAGTACAAACCCAATCTCCTCAGCCTCTCCTCATAATCCAAACCCCTCATCTCCGGTATCAACCTGGTGAATCTTCTCTGCACTCCCTCCAATGCCAATATATCCTTCCTCATATAAGGGGACCAATACTGCACACAGTATTCCAGCTGCGGCCTCACCAATGCCCTGTACAGGTGCATCAAGACATCCCTGCTTTTATATTCTATCCCCTTCGCAATATAGGCCAACATCCCATTTGCCTTCTTGATCACCTGTTGTACCTGCAGACTGGGCTTTTGCGTCTCATGCACAAGGACCCCCAGGTCCCTTTGCACGGTAGCATGTTTTAATTTGTTTCCATTGAGATAGTAATCCCATTTGTTATTATTTCCTCCAAAGTGTATAACCTCGCATTTCTCAACGTTATACTCCATTTGCCATATCCTCGCCCACTCACTCAGCCTGTCCAAATCTCTCTGCAGATCTTCTCCGTCCTCCACACGATTCACTTTTCCACTTATCTTTGTGTCGTCTGCAAACTTCGTTACCCTACACTCCGTCCCCTCCTCCAGGTCATCTATATAAATGGTAAATAGTTGCGGCCCGAGTACCGATCCCTGCGGCACGCCACTTGTTACCTTCCTCCAACCGGAAAAACACCCATTTATTCCGACTCTTTGCTTCCTGTCGGATAGCCAGTCCCCAATCCACTTTAACACACTACCCCCAACTCCGTGTGCCCTAATCTTCTTCAGTAGCCTTTTATGGGGCACCTTATCAAACGCCTTTTGGAAATCCAAAAACACCGCATCCACCGGTTCTCCTCCATCAACCGCCCTAGTCACATCTTCATAAAAATCCAACATGTTCGTCAAGCACGACTTTCCCCTCATGAATCCATGCTGCGTCTGATTGATCGAACCATTTCTATCCAGATGCCCTGCTATCTCCTCTTTAATAATGGATTCCAGCATTTTCCCTACTACAGACGTTAAGCTGACCGGCCTATAGTTACCCGCCTTTTGTCTCCTTCCTTTTTTAAACAGCGGCGTAACATTAGCCGTTTTCCAATCAACCGGCACTACCCCAGAATGCAACGAGTTTTGATAAATAATCACTAACGCATCCACTATTACCTCTGACATTTCTTTCAATACCCTGGGATGCATTCCATCCGGACCCGGGGACTTATCCACCTTCAGTCCCATTAGTCTACCCAGCACTGCCTCTCTGGTAACATTAATTGTATTAAGTATTTCTCCTGCTGCCAACCCTCTATCGTTAATATTTGGCAAACTATTTGCGTCCTCCACCGTGAAGACCGACACAAAAAACTTATTTAAAGACTCAGCCATATCCTCATTTCCCACTATTAACTCCCCCCTCTCGTCCTCCAAGGGTCCAACATTCACTCTAGCCACTCTATTCCTTTTTATATATTTATAAAAACTTTTACTATCATTTTTTATATTAATTGCTAGCCTAGCTTCATAGTCTATCCTTCCTTTCTTTATCGCTTTCTTAGTCTCTCTTTGTTGTTTCTTAAATTTTTCCCAATCACTTGTTTCTCCACTATTTTTGGCCACTCTGTACGCAGCTGTTTTTATTTTAATACTCTCCTTTATTTCCTTCGTTATCCACGGCTGGTTCTCCCTTTTCTTACAATTCTTGTTTTTTGCTGGAATATATTTTTGCTGAGAACTGAAAAGGATCTCCTTAAAACTCCCCACATAACATTAGGGAACGAGTTCCTGGATTTTGACTCAGTGGAAAGTATTGGAGTTGTAAATCCATGATGAATGTGCAGGGCTATGGGGATAGGGTGGGGGAGAGGGCCTGGGTAAGATATTTTGCCAGAGAGTCAGTGCAGAATTGATGGGCCGAATGGCCTCTTCTGCACTATCAGGATTCTGTGATTCTATGAAACGGATTTTGGCCAAGCAAAAATGAGTCACTCCTAGAAATTGATGGACATAAATGGGCGGCACGATGGCACAGTAGTTAGCACTGCTGCCTCACAGCGCCAGGGGCTCGGGTTCAATTCCGGCCTCGGGTGACTGTCTGTGTGGAATCTCCCCACATCTGTATGGGTTTCCTCCGGGTGCTCCGGTTTCCTCCCACAGTCCAAAGATGTGCAGGTTAGGTTGATTGGCCAAGCTAAATTGATCTTAGCGTCAGATGGATTAGCAGGGTAAATATGTGGGGTTACGGGGATAGGGCCTGGGCGGGATCGTGGTCGGTGCAGACCCGATGGGCCGAATGGCCTCCTTCTCCACTGTAAGGATTCTATGATAAAAAGACCACCATGTTTTCCTCACATAATGGTGGCTCAGGCATCATGAATAGACCTTCATATTTCTCTCCTTCCCCAGTCATTCCATCTCCTGGTACAGAAAGAAATGCAGAGAAAAAAAATTGAAATCATTAAAGGGAGAATAAGTTCCGGTAAGTTCCTTTCTGATTTCTTCTGGTGATTGAATCCAGTTCTGGGCTTGACATGTTACTATCAGCCAATCAAAAAGGCAAAATTGATCAGGAGTCTAGCCAGATCTTCCACCGTACAGCCTATTCTAAACTATTTTATATTAATAGGTCTCCAATGATGTTATTCATAGTGCCAGAAAATACACTTAGCTAATGACAGGAACATTATTCAATGCACCAGACAATGCGCTGTATAATATAACCAGCATTGCCAAAGACAGTTTCACTTGTCATTGAACTAATTTGCTTTCTCTAGGAACTGCTATGCTAAAATTAGCTACCAGTTTTCCCCGCATAACATTGACTGCTCTTCAAAAGATACTTCATTGACTGTTAAGTGCTTTGGGACATTATGAATGGTATGATATAAATAAATATAAATAAGTCTTCCTTCTGTAGTACAATGGGTTGAACAATACTTGCAGATCTGCCTAGATGTTATCCCAATGAGATTGCGAATGTCTCTCTGCTTTCCTTGAGCTAAGTTTCTCTAACCTCCTCTTTCTAGCCATTGTTTTTGAACATGCCATATCTACCCCTCAGTCCATTTTAGGGGTGGCACGGTGGCACAGTGGTTAGCACTGCTGCCTCACAGCGCCAGGTTCGATTCCCGACTTGGGTCACTGTCTGTGCAGAGTCTGCACATTCTCTCCGTGTCTCCATGAGCTTCTGGATTAATAGTCTGGCGATAATGCACTATGTGGAGATGCCGGTGTTGGACTGGGGTAAACACAGTAAGAACACAGACTTGATTAGTTGTAAGTATTCGCATTCCAACCATTATTCATGTAAATTGAGTCTGTGTCTTTATATGCTCTGTTTGTGAACAGAATTCCCACTCACCTGAAGAAGGGGCTTGCAGCTCCGAAAGCTTGTGTGGCTTTTGCTACCAAATAAACCTGTTGGACTTTAACCTGGTGTTGTTAAACTTCTTACTGTGATAATACACTAGCCATGATGTGGAGATGCCGGCGTTGGACTGGGGTGAACACAGTAAGTGTTTTAACAACACCAGGTTAAAGTCCAACAGGTTTATTTGGTAGCAAATACCATTAGCTTTCGGAGCGCTGCTCCTTCGTCAGATGGAGTGGAAATGTGCTCTCAAACAGGGCACAGAGACACAAAATCAAGTTACAGAATACTGATTAGAATGCGAATCCCTACAGCCAACCAGATCTTAAAGATACAGACAATGTGGGTGGAGGGAGTATTAAGCACAGGTTAAAGAGATGTGTATTGTCTCCAGACAGAATCCTGTCCAGTGGGGAGAGTTTTCCCCCGATTCCCATTGACTGCAATGGACTGGAGCTCATTTTGATTCCATACTCAGTTAAATATTACCTTCATGTCAAGGGCATTTACACTCACTGCACTCAACTCTTTTGTCCGTTTGTCTGCAATGAGGTTTGCTGCCAAGTGGATTTGGCAGAACCCAAACTGAGTATTGATAAAGTTTGTTTACTAATGTCACAAGTAGGCTTACGTTAACACTGCAATGAAGTTACAGTGAAAATCCCCAAGTCGGCACACTCCTGTTCGAGTTACATGAGGAAGAATTTAGCATGGCCAATGCACCTAACCAGCACGTCTTTCAGACTGTGGGAGGAAAGCGGAGCACCCGGGGGAAACCCACGCAGACATGGGGAGAACGTGCAGACTCCACACAGACAGTGACCCAAGTTGGGAATCAAACCCGGGTCCCTGGTGCTCTGAGGCAGCAGTGCTAACAGCTATACAGGGTCTTGGCGAATATGTGCCACTTGATAATAGTTTGATGCCACCTTTGATAGTTGAGAGTGGGTTGATTGGGCAGGAATTAGCTGATTTGGTTTTGTCCTGGCTTTTATGGATAGGACACACCTGGGGGCACGTTACCACATTGTTGGGTAAATCCCGGGATTGTAGCTTTTCTCAAGCAGCTTCATTGGGGTTTGGTTAGTTCTGGAGAACAGGTTCTCAACACAACAGCCATCACTGAAGATGACTGCCCTCCAATAACCACAACAATCCTCAGCCCCAGGGCATCACCACAGGACCTCCCCGGGGCAAGGTCCTCAACCTAACACTCTTCAGCTGCTCCATCAATGACTTTCCTGCCACCATCAAGGTCAGAAGTGAGGAAATTTGCCCATAATTTCATAGTGTCCACTACCGTTTGCAACTCCTCAGGTAATGATTTCAGCCAGTGTCCACCTGCAGCAAGACCAAGCGAGGATTCAGCCTTAGGGTCCCATTGCTGTATCCAATGTAACTCAGCCAATCGCATCATATGGAGTGAATCAAATTGGCTGAAGACTGGCATCTGTGATGGTGGCGACCCCAGGAGGAGGCCGAGATGGGTCAACATGAACAGGGTCTTTAGCCTTGTTATTTCTGCTGATGTGCTGAATCATAGAATCCTACAGTGCAGAAGGAGGCCATTCAGCCCATCGAGTCTGCACCAACCACAATCCCACCCAGGCCCTATCCCTATTACCCCATGTATTTACCCGAGCTAGTCCCCCTGACACTAAAGGGCAATTTTAGCACGGCCAATCCACTTAACCTGCACATATTTGGACCGTGGGAGGAAACCAGAACACCCGGAGGAAACCCACGCAGACACGGGGAGAACATGCAAACTCCACACAGACAGTGACCCAAACCGGGACTCGAACCCAGATCCCTGGCGCTGTGAGGCAGCAGTGCTAACCACTGTGCTACCATGCCGCCCTGAACTCCAGCATCATTAAAGAGGGGGAATGTGCACGGATCCTCATGCACCTCCAGTTCGCAGTTTAATTGCTCATCACCATTTACCACATATGACAGGAATGCAGAACTTTGATCTGATCCACTGGTTGTCGGTGGCGTGCTGATTTCTCACCATGTTGCTTTTTGTAATGCCTTCTTTTTCCATTTCTTCATGGCAGCTTTCAGTAAAGTCCAGGATGGCATCCTTAGCGGCTTCTATTCCTTATTTACACGATGCAACGATATACAGGGTCAGCTTGATGACAATGACCTTCGGTTATAGCCCATGTCTATCACAAGAACACACAAGAGACTGGAACAGGAAGAGACCATAAGGCCTGTTGAGTCTGCTCCACCATTCAACACAAACATGGCTGATCTTGGACTTTAATTCCACTTCCTGCCTGCTACCCATATCTTCAATTCCAAGAGACCAAAAATCTATCACCCAGTCTTAAATGTATTCAGTATTGGAGCATGCACAATCCTCTGTAATAGAGAATTCCAAAGAGTCACAACCCTTTGAGTAAAAAAAAATTCTCCTCATCTCAGCCATAAATGATCAACCCCGTATCCTGAAACTGTGCTGTCATGCTTTAGATCTCCCAGCTAATGGGCGTGTCTACCCTGTCAAACCCCTAGAATCTTGTACCTTCCAATAAGATCACCTCTCATTCTTCTAAACTCCAGTGATTATAGGCTCAATTAACTCAGCCACTCATCATAGGACACCCAGGGGCCTCCCAGGGGCCAATCGAGTGAACCTTCACTGCACTGTCTCCAATGCAAGTATATTCTTCCTTAAACATGGAGCCCAGAACCGTACACTATATCCAGGGGCAGTTTCACCAAAGCCCTGTACAATTGTAGCTTGCTTTATTTGTGTACTCTCATCGCCATCAATTAAGGCCAATATGCCATTTGCCTTCTTCATTGCTTGCTGTACCTGCATGCTAATTTTGAGTTCGTTGTATGAGCACACTCAAGTCTCTCCGAACATCAATATTCACAAGTTTTGCAGCTTTTAAAAAATATTCTGCTTTGCTGTTCTTACAACCAAAGTCAATACCCTCACAGTTCCCCACTCTCCCTGTCATCTTAAGGCTCAGTCACTCAGCCTTTCTCTATCTCTTTGCAGCCTCACTGCATTCTCCTCAGCTTAAATTTCCATCGAGCTTTGTATTGTCAGCAAGCTTAGATTCATTGACCTCTATCTCTTTGCCCAAGTCATTAAATGGTTGTAAATAACTGAGTTCCCAGCATTAATCCTTTCAACACATCATAAGTCAAAGCTTATCAATGTGAAAGTGCCCCATTTTTACCTAATCTTTACTTTCTGTCCATTAACCAATCTTCTATACATGTGAATAAAGAACAAAGAAAAGTACAGCACAGGAACAGGCCCTTCAGCCCTCCAAGCCTGTGCCAATCATCTTGCCATAACTAAACTAAAAAAACACCTTCTGCCCTTACGCGGTCCGTATCCCTCTATTCCTTCCCTATTCATGCACCCATCCAGATGCTCCTTAAATGTTGCTCATGTGCTGTTTCCATCACTTCCTCTGGCAGCGCATTCCAGGCACCCATCACTCTGTTTGTGAAAAGCTTCCCCTGCACATCTCCCTTAAACTTTCCCCTTCTCACCTTGAACCTGTGCCTCCTTGTAATTGACACTTCCATCCTGGGAAAAAGCCTTTGACTATCCACCCTGTCTATGCCCTGTCTATTATCCCCAACTCCATGAGCCTTTGTCTTGCCTATTAATTAATCTTTTGTGTGGCACCTTATCGAATATCTTTTGGAAATCCAGATATACTACATCTACTAGTTCTCCTTAGCCACACTACTAGATACATCTTGAAAAAACCTGAATAAATTTGTTAAACGTGGTTTCCCAACTGTAAGACCATATTGACTTTGTATGATCATGCTATTATTTTCTACCTGTATTAAGACTTCCTTAGTAATAGATTTGAGCACTTTATGATGTCAGGTTAACTGGCCTGTAATTTCATTTTCTCTCCCTTCTTTCTTGAAGAGCAGTGTTACATAGGTGAACTTCCATTCTGTTGGGACCACTCCAAATACAGGGAATTTAGGAAAATTGTATTTGGTGCATCCACCATTTCTGTAGCTATCTCAGTCTCTAAGAAATAGGCCACCAGGTCTTGGTGATTTGCTAGATTTTGGTCCCTTATGCTTCTCCATAATTTTTTTTCTGCTGATATTAATTTCCTAATTTTTTAGCGTCTATGTTACCCTCTATATTTGGTATGCAACTTGTATCTTCTATTGTGAAGACAGACATAAAATATTTGTTCAATGTCTCTACAGTGTCCAATTTCCTCATTTCCCCACAATAATTTCTCCTGTCTCTACTTCGAAGGAACCAACTTTTATTTTAGCAACTCTCTTCCTTTTTATATACTTGTAAAAGTTCTTATAATCTGCTTTTAGCTAGTTTTCCATTTGTAACAACTTTTCAGGGATCCTTTGTTGATTTATACAACACTCCCAATCCTCAGACTTGCTATCTATTCTTGGCAACCTTATAAACCTTTCCCTTTTAATCTAATACTACCCTTAACTTCTTGAGTACACCAGAGATGGATCTTTTTTGCTGAGTTTTTATTTTTAAGTGGAAAAATTTTTGTTGAACATTCTGAATTGTTTCTTTAAGCTTTTCTCACTGTTTACTTACCACCATGTCGATTAGGTTATTTGCTCCGTCAACCTTGGCCAGTTCTCTCTTCAAACCTCTGCAATTGGCTTTAAATGCAAGATTCTTGTTTGTGATTGGAGATTGTCTCTTTCTAACTTAACATGGAATTAAATTGTATTATGATCACTGTTTCCCAGCAGATTCTTTAATATGAGATTAATAATTAACCCTGCCTCATTACACAGATACTTCATCTAAATAGTAGATCTAAAGTAGGTCGCTCCCTGGTTGATTCCACAATATATTGCCCAGGAAACTATCATGAAAACACTCTACAAACTCATCTTCTGCACCACCCTTACCAATTTGATTGGTCTAGTTTATATGAAGCTTGAATCATAGAATCCCTACAGTACAGAAAGAGGCCATTCGGCCCATCGAGTCTGCACCGGCCACAATCCCACCCAGGCCCTACCCCCTTATCCCTACATATTTATCCACTAATCCCTCTAACCTACGCATCTCAGGACACTAAGGGCATTTTTTAGCATGGCCAATCAACCTAACCCACACATCTTTGGACTGTGGGAGGAAACTGAAGCACCCGGAGGAAACCCACGCAGACACGAGGAGAATGTGCAAACTCCACACAGACAATGACCCAAGCCGGGAATCGAACCCAGGTCCCTGGAGCTGTGAAGCAGCAGTGCTAACCACTGTGCTACCATGCCGCCCAAGTCCCCCATAATTACTGCATTGCCTTTATTACATACTCCAATAATTTATTATTTAACATTCAGTCCAATGATTTAACTTCTGTTAGGGGGCCTATAAACTATTCCCTTCTATGTTTTCTGACTCTTGCTGTTCCTAATTTCCACCCATACCGATTCTACTTCATCATTTTCTGAGCCGTTTTCCTTGTTCAATAACACCCTCATGTCATTGTTTACTATCAGAGTCAGCCCTCTTTCTTTTACACTCTCTCTTTCTGTTTGCGATATTAGAGTATTTATTTCCCTGTCTTGGTCACCATGTAACCATTTCTCTGCAATGGTGATTAAATCCAAACCATTTAATCTCAATTTGTGCCATTGTGCTGTGTGGCGCAGTGGTTAGCACTGCTGCCTCACAATGCCAGGGACCTAGGTTCGTATTCCGGCCTTGAGTCACTGTCTGTGTGGAGGTTGCACGTTCTCCCTGTGTCTGTTTGGATTTGCTCCGGTTTCCTCCCAATCTAATTTAATCTCCTCCCATCTAAAGATGTGCAGGATAGGCAGATTGGCTATGTTCAATTGCACCTTGGTGTCAGGGGGATTAGCAGGGTCACAGGGATATGGCTTGGGTGGGATTATCAGTGTGGGCTTGGTGGGCTGAATGGCCTCCTTCTGCACTGTAGGGATTCTATGATAGGTAATCTATCTTATTGTGGATGCTCCACGTATTCAGATAGAAAGCCTTAAATTTCCTTTTTGTTTTAATATTCCCCGCAGGGACCTTACTCACTGCTGCACATTTGCTGTTCAACTCTCTGTCACTTCTTGTCCCACTCTGGTTGTCTTTATGTACATTGCTACATTGCTTTCTTGCTTCCACTTTTCTCTTTGTATTTCTAAATTTCACCACAGTCGAATCCTCCCACCCACCACCACCGCTAGGTTTTAAATTTGTTCACAGCTTGTGGGCATTGCTGGCCGGGCCACCATTTATTGCCCATCCATAATTGCCCTTGAGAACACGGTGAGCCGCCTTCTTGAACTGCTGTAGACTGTGTAGGAGGTGATGGCCAAGTGGTATTATTGCTGGACTATTGATCCAGAAACTCAGCTAATGTTCTGGGGACCTGGGTTCGAATCCCACCACGCCAGCTGGTGAACTCTGAGTTTTAAAAGAAATCTGGAATTAAGAAGCTACTGATGACCATGAAACGATTATCGATTGTCAGAAAAACCCACCTGTTTCACTAATGTCCTTTGGGGAAGGCAATCTGCCTTCCTTACCTGGTCTGGTTTACATGTGACTTCAGAGCCACAGCAATGTGGTTGACTCTCAACTGTCCTTTGAAATAGCCTAGAAAGCCATTCACTTCAAGGGCAACTAGGCAGTATCCCTTTAAAGGGCTGCCCCTTTAATTTGCCATTCAGTTTATTTCATTTATTTTAATTCGTCGATTGTTTTAACCCTGAATCATTGCAGCACTAAAATAATTGAATGCAGCTTTCCTGTATATTGAGTACAGCATAGAGTTCCTTGGGAAGCTGCGACAAATATGTTTTCACATTTACAGATGGACTGAAAGCTGACCAAATAAATGTGGCTACCAGAGCTCCCCCCACCCCAGCTGACCAAAGGATGGGGCATTTGGGAACTCTGGTAGCCACAGTCAGAACAGCCTATGTCATATTTGGATGATGTAGCCATGTAGGTGTATTTCATTAGTGATCAATCATTGTAATTAGACAAGCATATAGAGGGAGTGGCATGGTGGCACAGTGGTTAGCACTCACAGCGCCAGGGACCCGGGTTCGATTCCTGACTTCAGTCACTGTCTGTGTGGAGTTTGCACGTTCTCCCTGTGTCTGCGTGAGTTTCCTCCAGGTGCTCTGGTTTCCTCCCACAGTCTGAAAGACGTGCTGGTTAGGTGCATGACCCGAACAGGCGCTGAAGTGTGGTGACTCGGGGAACTTCACAGTAACTTCATAGCAGTGTTAACGTAAGCCTTACTTGTGACTAATAAATAAACTTTAGTGGCTGTAACTGATTAGCAATATTCATGAAGTAATCAGAACTATTAGTTGCAATTGGATATCAATGACTTCAGAACAAAGGTATACTTCTGATAGATATATGCAAATCACTTGTAAGATAAGCAAAATATATATCTATCCATGCCATGTATCACTCGTAAGTCCGTACGCCACCTTGTGGAAGGCAGACTTCCTTGCTATAACTTGAATAAAAGGCCAGTTTTAAAACTCCCAAAGTTTTGTCTGGTCTATCGTAGTGCGAGGTGTGTGTTCACTAGATAGTGGGGGAATTCCATTACAGACTCAGAGTAGATGATGGGTAGGCTTTGGGGAGTGAAGATGGAAATTTGCAGCCTCTGACCTGTTTTAGTAGCCACAGCGGCTGATCCAGTTCAGTTTCTGGCCAATGGTAACCTCCAGGATGTTGATAGTGGGAATTCAGTGATGGCAATGCCACTGAATGCCAAGGGGAGATTCCTGTTGAAGATGGTCATTCCCTAGCACTTGTGTGGCACAAATGTTACTTGCCACATATCGGCCCAAGTTTGAGTGTTGTCCAGGTCTTGCTGTATTTGGGCACAGGCTGCTGCAGAATGGGAGGAGTCGTGTAAGGTGCCGGACATTGTGCCATCACCAACAAACATCAGTGAACATCTCCACTTCTGACCTTATGATGGAGGGAAGGTCGTTGATGAAGCAGCTGAAGATGGTTGGGTTGAGAACACTACCCGGAGGAACTCCTGCAGGGATGTCCTGGGACTGAAATGATTGATCTACAACAACCACAACCATTTCCCTTTGTGCTTGGTAAGGCTCCACTCACCCCTGTCGTGTTATAGCAGGAGATAATTGCTGGGCTTCCATATCCCAAAGGGAAACTTGGACAAGCTAACACAATGATTTGCAATTTGTATTTTATTATGAGAAAGTATCTGGGAATCAGGAGCAAGAATTCCAGTATCACTTTTGGAGATTTTAAATATTAAATTAAAACATTTATTAACAAAAAGAAAACTTAAAGATGCAAGATTACAATTAGACAGTTAAAATTAGTCCACTAACATTTCCCAAAAGCTTTCTGCTTAGTTAAACTCACAACTAAATACTCCTTTCCAGGCATCAGTTCCTATAGATTCAAAATAATATAAAAATTCCAGCAGTATTGCCACTAGACATCCACTGTTGCTATAGGGGAGGTATTTCACGAGGCTTCTCCCTCTCTCACTCAATAAAGGAAATACAAAGATTGTAACAAGGCTTAATTTTCTGGAACAGACTAATACTTTTCTGAGGGTAGTTAGACTTCAATTTGCTTCTTTCATGGCTCTCTCTAAACACAGCACATTCTTCAGGATAGCACGTGGCCACTCTCCACCTCTTTCATCTTTGAACTTTGTTTTTCTTGATTTGGAACTTATCTTTCCTGAAATAAAAATCTTTCATGTTGTCTTTATGACTTCTATTTTCAGATTAAAAAATAACCTTAATACTTTTCTTTGTTCAAAAATCATATGATTTTTGCCAGTTGTAAATTTTCCTTTTGAAATACAACTGCAAAACATCAACTCACCCCCTTATCTCCTAATGCAAATTTCTATTCATGTTATTTCCTGGTATCCCATCTTAATGTTCTTCATTTCCATTTTAAATGCTTACTTTAACACCTAACCCCTTTTGATGATTTAAACCTTGCAGACTGTCTTCAGTTTAATGAAATTAGTCACACCCACATACACATCGCCCCCACAGCCTGTTTCATAGTAACCGCAGTGATATTGGGAAAATATGATATTTCATATTATTCCCATATTCCCTTATTCCCATTGACTCCAATTTTGTTAGAGTTCATTGATGCCACACTCAGTCAAATGCTGCCTTGATGTCCAGGCAGTCATCCTCACCTCACTCTTGGAGTTCAGCTCTTTTGTCTATGTTTGAACCAAGGCTATAATAAGGTCAGGAGCTCAGTGGTTGTGGCAGAACCCAAACTGAGTATCAGTGAAAAGTATGTCGCTGAGTAAGTTGCTCCTTGATAATACTGTCAACAACACCTTCCGTCACTTTGTTGATGGTCGAGAGTAGGCTAATGGGGCAGTAATGGCCAGTTTGATTTATCCTGTTTGTTGTACACAGTTAAATCCCTATCCACAGCCGAGTTATGTGATTCATAGCATCATAGAATCATAGAATCCTACAGTGCAGAAGGAGGTCATTCAGCCCATCGAGTCTGCACTGACCACAATCTCACCCAGGCCCCATCCCCATAATCTCATGCATTTACCCTAACTAGTCCTCCTGAGACTAAGGGGCAGTTTAGCATGGCCAATCCACCTAACCAGCATATCTATGATTCACCAGTACACGGATCCCAGCCCTGGTCTAAGTGAGATAATTCCCAACAGAACAGCTCTCTCTTTCCTGACTGTTGGTGGTCAGTGTCCCAAAGTTTTAAAATTTTGTTTATTAGTCACAAGTAAGGCTTACATTAATACTGCAATGAAGTTACTCTGAAATTCCCCTAGACTCCAGGGCCCGGTGCCTGTTCACGTCAATGCACTTAACCAGCACGTCTTTCAGAATGCAGGGGGGAACCGGGGCACCCGGAGGAAACCCACGCAGACACAGGGAGAACGTGCATGAATCAAAAGCCCATCTCCCCACACCACCCTTTGAGTCAGATGTTTAGGATCTGCCTGACCCTACCCCAATTGGATTGTTACCTTAGGCACATGCTAGAGATTGGCTACCTTAGATGTTCTGCACTGGAATTTGGATTCTAATTTTTCAAAATCTCTCAGCAGTACATAATTCCTAGTTCTGTCTGTAGTTGGTTTCTGCATAGACCACAGTATTAGATCCACCCCTCCCAATCCAAGTTCATCACTAGCCACAAGGACGTGTCCTTACCCCTAGCACATAGCAGGCAACACAAACTTTGGAGCTCCTGGTCGTAGCTGTATAGAATGGTATCTATCCACAGTATCTATCCCCATGGCTATACTGTCCCCCAGTTCTACCACATTCCTCTTTGCTCTCCCCACTTGAGTGGCATCCTACACAATGGGCTGTGTTCAGTTTGCTCACCAACACTGCAGTTCCTGTCCTCATCCACACAGGTACATGCACCTCATTCATACCTGTTGGTCAAAACCTAGGGCTGAGGCTCCTCCATCATTACCTGCTGGATTCCCATACCTGTCTGATCCGCAGTTATACACCCACCTGTCCCTGAACGGTGACCAACTCTAAGTTTCTAACTAAGGGGTGTGACTGCCGCCTGGAGTGAAATATCCAGGTAACTCTCCCCCTCCCTGACCCTCTGCATCGTCTGCAATTTAGACTCCAGTTCAGCAACTCGAGCTGAAGCCAAAACATTTACGGAAAATATGGAATATGATATTCTATAGATGTAGCTCTTGGGGCTAAAGAGATCAAGGGAAATGGGGGAAAGGCAAGAATTTGATGATCAGCCATGTTCAAAATGAATAGTGGAGCAGGTTCGAAGGGCCGAATGGCCTACTCCTGCTTTTAGTTTCTATGTCTGTCTGGGACTGGAAAACATTCCCCAGATTCCCACATGTTGCAGAAACCACCACCACTGCCATATCTGTCTAACCTTATTTAATTAATTATTTACTAAGCGATAGCAAGTCTACAAGCTTAGAGAAGAACATTAACCAGTTACTGAAAGCTGGACTAGATAGAAAAAGCTGTGTCTCTTTCCCCCTCTGCACCAAATTCCCAATTTAGCGTTCATTCTGCGCTTACAGTAGTATTGCTGCCCGATACCAAGTCATGGCTGAAACAAAACTTTCTTCAGCTCAGTACTAGCAGCATTGAAGCTATCCTAGGGTGGCACAGTGGCACAGTGGTTAGTATTGCTGCCTCACAGTATCAGGGTCCCAGGTTCAAATCTGGCCTCGGGTCACCGTCTGCACATTCTCCTTGTGTCCATGTGGGTTTCCTCCGGGTGCTCCGGTTTCCTCCCACAGTCCAAAGATGAGCAGGTTAGGTTGATTGGCCATGCTAAATTGAACCTAGTGCAGGGGGATTAACAGGGTAAATACGTGGAATTGTGTGAGTAGGGACTGGGTGGGATTGTGATCAGTACAGACTTGATGGGCTGAATGGCCTCCTTCTGTGCTGTAGGGATTCTATGATTCTATTTATCTTCTATGGAAATTTCACTTACTTACGATTCAATTTCACCTCCGATTCTGGCTGCTTTGACAGTTTTGGACCAAAAGGCTCATTAGTTTAAGAAATATTTAACACCTTGTGGTCATGGTGTTATAACAACTTCAGCTTCAGGTAGCAGAGTGGGTGGGAAACTTGCCGCTGAAAGATGTTGGATTCCCTCCAAGGCCATTATATCCTCCTTGGAGTGTGGCGTCCTGAGTTGTTCACAGTAGCTCAGATGTGGTCCAACCAGGGCTATTGGAGGACTGGAGCAGAACCTCTAACAGACATTCGTCTCCATGCACATTTTCTGCCCTATGGACTCAAGCCAGATTCAAAAGATTTAATTACAGAGATAGATGGACTCAGAGTCATTTATAGTGATCAAAATAAAGGTAAATTGATCGCAATGTGCAAGTTCAGTTCAGTAACCATTCAGCTGAATTCATGATTTGCTCTCATTATTTTGCGATGGACAGTGCAATACTAAAATAGAAACATGGATTTGGAAATGCTATAAAACTTTATAGTGCAATTCTAATGTTAACAGCAGTGAATGAGTGTAATATTAACACTTCATCAGCCTGAGTGACACAAGGCTTTTCATGAATAGGGGATTTTCACAGTAACTTCATTGCAGCGTGAATGTAAACCTACTTGTGACTAATAAATAAGTTTTACTTTTATGAACCTGTAAAGCTCACTCCCCCACAAAAATGTGTTTGTCCAGAATCACAAAAAAAAGTAAACAGGTTCTACGGACACCACTGATCTTTAATCTTCTGGCTCTTTAAATAGGAGTACACTTTTACGTTCTTCCCTTCCGAATGAATTAGGTTGTAAAATTATTTTCCTCTCAAGCCGAAGCAGGTGTGTCCTGAAATTGTCTAATGTCCTTTAGGGAAGGAAATCTTCCGTCCTTACCTGGTCTGGCCTACATGTGACTCCAGAGCCACAGCAATGTGGTTGACCTTCAGGTGCCCTCCAAGGGCAACTAGGATGGGTAATAAATGTTGGCCAGCCAGCGACACCCACGTCCCATGAATGAATTTAAAAAAAAATTGGATCAGCCCAATGAATTTCAGCAGGGAACTTGAGATGAGGCAGAGTGGCAGATTCGACAGTAAACTACTGCAAGTAATTGGGAAGGCTAATGGGATGTATTGTTAATTGTGAGGGGAATTGGTTACAAAAGTAGGGAGGTTGTACAGGGCATTGGCGAGACCATGTCTGGAGGATTGAGTACAGTATTGGTCTCCTTATTTAAGGAAGGATGTAAATGCGATAGAAGCAGTTCAGGGAAGGTTTATTAAACTAATACCTGGAATGGGTGGATTGCATTATGAGAAAAGTTTGGACAGGCCAGGAGTTTAGAAGATTGAAACTTTTAAAGTCCTGAGGGATCTTGAGAGGATGGATATGGAAAGGATGTTTCCTCTTGTCAGAGAATCCAGAAACAGAGGTCACTGTTTAAAAGTAAGACAGAGATGGGGAGAATTTTTACTCTCAGAGGGTCATGAGTTTCTGGACCTCTCTTCCTCAGAAGACAGCCGAAGCAGAGTCTTTGAATATTTTTAAGGCAGAGCTAGATAGGTTCTTGATTAACAAGAGGATGAAATGTCATCTGGGGGAGGCAGGAATGTGGGGTTGAGGTGACAATCAGATCAGCCATGATCTCATTGAATGGCCAAGCAGGCTCGAGGGGCTGAGTGGCCTACGCCTGTTCTTAATACAAATGTTCATCTGTTCTCTGCTGCCCCTATTAAACACGATCCCATGAAAATAGGGTAAGTAACATGCCCTTCAGAAGTTGTGGATTTGGTGTTCATCTAAAATGGTAGATCCGGCAGCGAACCAGAAGTCATTTTCATCATCATTTAGAAACCCAAACTCCAGACCTCCAAGTTGTTTAATTCACTTGCACTAATCTCCTAAATATTTGTAAGCTTTCGGATATTCTGCAGTAGATGTGAATGTAGCGTTCAGATTATTGTTTATTGGAAGACTGCCGCAGACGCTTAAGGAGATAGTCAATTCTTCCCAACTAAAATATATTTTAGAGAGGAAGGAAGATTGTAAGAGAGGATACCACATTTTAAATGCAGTGGCAGGCTGGAGGAATGGGAAACTTCTAAAGATCAACAAAGGTTTACTAAAAAAAGGCAAAGAAAAATTCTGAAAGAAATCTAGCACGAAATATAAAAACAGTAGCAAAAGATTCTATAAGTATATAAAAGGAAGAGAGTAGCTAAAGTCAATTTTGGTCTCTTAGAGAGCGAGACTGTGGAGTTAGTAATAGAGTCATAGAGTCATAGAGATTTACCGCCTGGAAACAGGCCCTTCGGCCCAACTTGTCCATGCCGTCCTTTTTTAAAAAAACCCTAATCTAGTCCCAATTGCCCACATTTGGCCCATATCCCTCTATACCCCGTAATGGGCAACACTGAAATGGCAGAGGCATTGAATCAGTATTTTGCCTCATATTTTGGAAAGCTTCCATTGGATTGGAAAAAAGCTAATGTAACAGCCCTGGTCAAAAAGGGAGGAAGGCAGAAAGTAGGAAACTATAGACCAGTTAGTTTAGTGTCCATAGCTGGGAAATTGCTGGAATTAAGGAATTAGTAATGGGGCATTTGGAAAGTCAAAATGCAATCCATCAGAGACAGCATGGTTTTCTGAAAGATAAATCATGTTTGACTAATTTGTTAGAGTTCTTCAAAGATGGCTTTGTCAAGGGCAGGTCGTGCCTTACGAGCCTGGTTGAGTTCTTTGAAAATGTGACCAAACACATTGACGAAGGAAGAGCGGTGGATGTGGTCTATATGGACTTCAGCAAGGCGTTCGATAAGGTCCCCCATGCAAGACTTCTTGAGAAAGTGAGAGGGCATGGGATCCAAGGGGCTGTTGCCTTGTGGATCCAGAACTGGCTTGCCTGCAGAAGGCAGAGAGTGGCTGTGGAGGGGTCTTTCTCTGCATGGAGGTCAGTGACCAGTGGAGTGCCCCAGGGATCTGTTCTGGGACCCTTGCTGTTTGTCATTTTCATAAATGACCTGGATGAGGAAGTGGAGGGATGGGTTGGTAAGTTTGCTGACGACACCAAGGTAGGTGGTGTTGTGGATAGTTTGGAGGGATGTCAGAAGTTGCAGCGAGACATAGATAGAATGCAAGACTGGGCGGAGAAGTGGCAGATGGACTTCAACCCGGATAAGTGTGTGGTGATCCATTTTGGCAGATCCAATGGGATGAAGCAGCAGTATAATATGAAGGGTACCATTCTTAGCAGTGTAGAGGATCAGAAGGACCTTGGGGTCCGGGTCCATAGGACTCTTAAATCGGCCTCGCAGGTGGAGGATGCGGTCAAGAAGGCGTACGGCGTACTGGCCTTCATTAATCGAGGGATTGAGTTTAGGAGTCGGGAGATAATGCTGCAGCTTTATAGGACCCTGGTTAGACCCCACTTGGAGTACTGCACGCAGTTCTGGTCACCTCATTACAGGAAAGATGTTGAAGCCATTGAAAGGGTGCAGAGGAGATTTACAAGGATGTTGCCTGGATTGGGGGGCATGCCTTATGAGGATAGGTTGAGGGAGCTTGGTCTCTTCTCCCTGGAGAGACGAAGGATGAGAGGTGACCTGATAGAGGTTTACAAGATGTTGAGAGGTCTGGATAGGGTAGACTCTCAGAGGCTATTTCCAAGGGCTGAAATGGTTGCTACGAGAGGACACAGGTTTAAGGTGCTGGGGGGTAGGTACAGAGGAGATGTCAGGGGTAAGTTTTTCACTCAGAGGGTGGTGGGTGAGTGGAATCGGCTGACGTCGGTGGTGGTGGAGGCAAACTCGTTGGGGTCTTTTAAGAGACTTCTGGATGAGTACATGGGATTTAATGGGATTGAGGGCTATAGATAGGCCTAGAGGTGGGGATGTGATCGGCGCAACTTGTGGGCCGAAGGGCCTGTTTGTGCTGTGGCTTTCTATGTTCTATGTAACTAGCAAAGTGGATAATGGGGGTCCTGTAGATGTCGTGTACCTGGACTTCCAGAAGGCATTTGATAAGGTGCCGCACAAAAGGCTCATACACAAGATAAGGTCCCATGGGGTTGGGGGTAATATATCCACTCGGATAGAAGATTGGCTAACCAACAGAAAGCAAAGAGTGGGGTTAAATGGGTCTTTCTCCAGATGGCAAGAGGTAACTAGTGGGGTGCCACAGGGTTCGGTCCTTGACCTCCAACTATTTATTATCCATATTAATGACTTGAATGTATGGATAGAATGTACTGTAGCCAAATTTGCATGTGGGAAAGCAAGTTGTAATGAGGAAATAAGAAATCTAACAATGGATATGGATAGATTAGGTGAGTGGGCCAAAATTTGACAGATGGAATTTAACGTGGATAAGTGTGAAGTTATCCATTTTGGTCAGAGGAATAAAGAGGTAACTTATTATCTAAATGGAGAGAAACTTCAAAATGCTTTGGTGTAGAGGGATCTGGGATTCATAGAAAGTTATTATGCAGGTACAGCAGGTAATAAGGAAGGCAAATGAAATTTTGGCATTCATTGTGAATGGAAGAGTACAAAAGTAGGCAAGTACTGTTTCAACTATATAGGGCATTGGTGAGACCGAATCTGGAGTACTCAGCACAGTTTTGGCCCCCCCACTTGAGGAAGGATACAAATACATTAGAGGCGGTTCAAAGAAGGTTCACAAGATTGATTCCAGGGATGAAGGACTTGTCTTATGAAGAGAGATTGAGCAGTTTAGGCCTATACTCTTTGGAGTTTAGAAGAATGAGAGGAGATCTAGTTGAGGTATATAAGATGCTAGAAGAGATTGACAGGGTAGATGTAGAGTGGATATTTCCCCTTGTTGGACATTCTAGAACAAGAGGCCAGATTTTCAGGCTAAGGGGTGGAGATTTAAAACCAAAGTGAGGAGTAATTACTTCAAAGTGTTGCGAATCTGGAATTCTCTACCTCAGAGGGCAGTGGACGCGGGTACACTAAACAAATTTTAGGAGGAGATAGATAAATTTGTAGGGTGGGGTGAAGGGTTATGGTGGACAGGCAGGAACGTGGAGATGAGGCCGAGATGAGACCAGCCTTGATCGTATTGAATGGCGGAGCAGGCTTGTGGGGCTGAATTGCCTATTCGTGCTCCTAGTTCTTAAGTTTGTTATGTTATCAGTTAAGAGCAGAGAAAAAAGGAATGTAGTCAATGTGCAATATTGGTACTTTTACAAAGGTGCCAGCTAAAGTTGGGAGGATTGAAGTATTAAAGGGAAAGCAGCAATGAGGCTGAAGGATAGCCTACAGAGAGTAGGAATAAGTGATATTTTTCAGATTGCTAAGAGATGAAACGGTGTACCCAGGGATATTCTCCATATAGATCAACAAATATAATAATTTTGATATGGGCACAGAGTGACTCCTTGTTCTCTCAGCATTTATCCATATTTTCTTCTGCATGGTGGTGCAGGGGTGGCATGGTGGCACAGTGGTCAGCACTGTTGCCTCATAGCACCAGGGACCCGGGTTCAATTCTGGTCTTGAAACACTGTCTGTGTGGAGTTTGCACATTTTCCCTATGGGTTTCCTCTGGATGCTCTGGTTTCCTCCCACAGTCCAAAGATGTGCGGGTTAGGTGGGTTGGCCATGCTAAATTGACCCTAGTGTCAGGGGGATTAACAGAGTAAATATGTGGGGTTACAGGAATAGGGCCTGGGTGGGATTGTGGTTGGTGCAGACTTCAAGGGTTGAATGGCCTCCTTCTGCTCTGTAGGGATTCTATGATTCGATTCTATGACTTGCTCATTTATCTTCCTCCATGGGGCATGCATTCCACACGTTCATTATCCTCTGCAGAAAGTAGTTGCATCCAAGCTGTTTGTGAAACCTCTTTTATAAATTGTGATGGAAGGTCACTGATCTGAAATGATAACTGTTTCCCTCCCCACTCACGCTGCCTGACATGCTGAGGATTGCCTCAGGTTTACAGAGTGGAAGATGGGTGACCAGCCAGGAATGCATTGGGGTGGTCAAGTCTAGAGGTACCAAAGGCATGGATGAGGGTTTCAGCAGCAGTTAAGTTGAGATGAGGAAAACGTGGGGCAACGTAACAAAGATGTGAGATAATGCATTTTTGGGAAGGTTAACAGGGCAAGAGAATTTGAATGAATGGTTGGACCCAAGGAAGTACAAAGGATCAGAGGGACCTTGGGTGTGCTTGTCCATAGATCTCTGAAGACAGAAGGACAGGTAGCTAAGGTGGTTAAGAAAGTATGTGGGATACTTGCCTTATATTAACACAGGCATTGAAGAACATAAAAGCAGGGAGGTTATGATGGAGCTGTATAAAACATTGGTTAGGCCACATTGTGTCCAGTTATAGTCGCCACATTAGAGGAAGGAAGTGATTGCACTGGAGAGGGTGCAGAGGAGATTCACCAGGATAAAAGCAAATTACTGCGGATGCTGAAATCTGAAACCAAAAAGAGAAAACGCTGGAAAGTCTCAGCAGGTCTGGAAGCATCTGTAAGGAGAGAAACGAGCTGACGTTTCAAGTCCAGATGACACTTTGTCAAAGATTTACCAGGATGTTGCCTGGGCTGGAGTGTTTCAGCTATGAAGAGAGACTGGATAGTCTGGGGTTGTTTTCCTTGGAGCTTTTTATAAAGGTTGGTTAACATTAGTGATCTTCAATCCTGCATTTCCTGCAACCACCCCCCGCCTCCCCCCCCCCCCCCCCCCGCCCCCCCACACAAACCCTCATTCCCCCGTCAGCCCCACTGCCTCGTCACTCCTAAAGCTCCACCACCAGTTCTGCATCTCTGTTGAGGAGATTGCCATGGTCCATTGTGCATAAGCACAATGTGTCAACGGCCCTGTTCAGTGCTGAAAATACTATCAGCCCACCAGAATCTTTCGCTGATTATCTTGACAGCCTCGGCATACATAAATACACGCTCGTTTCAAAGCATCACGGAATAACAAGATCATCTCTACTTTTGCTGCACCAGCCTATCTGTCTCCCTTTGCGATCACCAAGTACAAATTCCTAAATCCTAACCATCAGATTAGGGCTGTGAGCATTTGAAAACAGCGAGGAGAAATTTGTCTCAATAACGTGCGATTTTATAATTGATTGCATCGTTAAAACATCGCAGCTTTGATTCACTATTACAGCGCCGTAAAATCTTCATACACTCAAAATTAATTTAGTATTTTAAGTTTTATTTTCTCCTGCCTCATGCCTGGTCATTTGTAGTTTAAAATCCCATTCAATTGGAAAAGAACATGAAGATAAATTATGAATTAGCCTGAATACAAGGTACGTACAGAGGATTTCCAACTTAAAAGCTATAGCGTTCAGCTGATAATGTACAATCACTGTCAGTGCCCACACTGTTGATATAATCCCTTTGCCTGCATAACAGTCAGTGGCTCCAAAAATAACCTGTTATGTGAAGTATTTTCAGAACTTCCCTTGCTGTATAAATACGAGCGCTGTTTATTTGGAATTTAATGTCTACACATCTTTTTCACTCTGCTTAACGGGCGTAACTATTACTTGCTTTCCATATTCATTATTTTTGTACAACTTATTCTCATTTAAAAAGATCTAACGGTACTCAATGTAAGAAAACAATTCAGTATTAAAAATACTCCAAATGCTGGAAAGTTGAAGAACAGTATGTTGGAAATGTACAACCAGTCCTGGAAGAGGTAAAAGGTGGGTCAATACTTTGAAATGAAAGCCTTTTGTCATAAACCGAAATTGTGTTTCGCAATACAAAGTGATGCTACCCTTCCAATCAATTGTTTAAGACTATTTTATGTGAAGTGGTATTTCAGTAGAAATTTGGACTCCTGCAAATTAATTTTGAATACTTGCTGATGGATATAGAATCCTAGAATCCCTACCGTGCCGAACGAAGCCATTTGGCCCATCGAGTCTGCACCGACCACAATCCCACCCAGGCCCTATCCCTGTAACCCCAAGTATTTACCCTGCTAGTCTGCCTGACACTTAAGGGGCAATTTAACATGGCCAATCCACCTAACCTGTCCATCTTTGGACTGTGGGAGGGAACTGGAGCACCCGGAGGAAACCCACACAGACACGGGGAGAATGTGCAAACTCCACACAGACAGTGAGCCAAGCCCAGGAATTGAACCCGGGCCCCTGGCGCTGTGAGGCAGCAGTGCTAACCACTGTGCCACCGTGCCGCCCCACTATGTTTGAGTTCAATCACCTTTTAAAGTCAATGCGCCTTTGTGTCTGAGTTATGTTTGTAAACCTTCTGATCTTCATTTCCTCTTTTTGGTTAAATTCTGTCATGGGATGTGGGCGTTGCTGGCTGGGCCAGTATTTGTTGCCCATTCCTAATTGCCTTTGAACTGAGTGGCTTGCTGAGCCATGGCAGAGGACATTTAAGAATCAGCCACATTTCTGTGCATCTGGAGTCACATGGAGGTCAGACCAGGTAAGGTCGGCAGATTTCCTTCCCTAAAGGATATTAGTGAACTGGTTTTTACAACAATTGACAATGGTTTCGCAGGCATCATTAGACTTTTAATTCCAGATTTTTTATTGAATTCAAGTTTCACCATCTGCTATAGTGGGATTCAAACCCGGGTCCCCAGAGCATTACCCTGGGTCTATGGATTACTATCCAGTGACAATACTACTATGCCACTATCTTTCTTTGGATCTCGCTTTGCCAAGGGCCATTGTGCCATTCATTCTTAAGACATCTAATCATTTTTGTTTTAAAATTGATCATTGTGTAAAGATGTGCTGCAGGAGCTCATCTAGGCTCCATAGGCAGCATGTTCCATACCCACGACTATTACCATCTAGATTCTAGAAGGACAAGGGCAGCAAACACTTGAGAACACCACCATCTGAAAGTTCCTCTCCAAGTCACTCGCCATCTTGACTTAGAACTACATCAGCATTCCTTCAGTCATTGGGTCACAACCCTGGAACATTCTCAACAAAAAGCATTGTGGGTGCATCTAAATCACAAGGATTGCAGTGATCCAAGAAGGCAGCTCATCACCACCTTTTTAAGGGCAATTGGGGATGGCTGATAAATACTGGCTTAGCCAGTGACACTCACATCCCGCGAATTAATTTTTAAAAAGCAGCCTTGTTTCAATTCTCATTCAACTTTCCTCCCTTTGGAGTTATTAGCATGGCTTTTGCTTGATAGCTTATCAGCACTAATAGTGGGCAATGCAAGAAGTGCAAACTGATGTGCCATTTTTCCTTGGTACTGGGACTCTCCTGATACTGTTTCCTGGACAGTTGTAGCAGAAGCAGGAGGAGAATAGGCACAGAAACATTAATTATAAACAACATTTCTTACACCAGCTTAAATTTCCGAAGATTGGTCTCAGATACAAAAATCATCGTCGAGAGACTGAACCATTTATGTGCCTGATTAGTGTAAGAAAATATTATAAATCGAATATTGGAACCTCTGGAATGATGATTTAGTTGTGGAGCACGTTTGTGTGATGGACGATCTTACCTTCAGCAGAGAGGCACTGAGTTTAATGTCTCATTCAACAGGTATCATACAGTGACCTCTGCTGCACTGAGGTGCCAGTGTTGCATGAACTCTTTGGAACCTATTTGAAGGCCAAACTTCTGATCCAGAGGCAAGAGCCATAGGTTATACCTTAACATTTTGATATCCTTTGATGCAATTGACCATGCCATGCTCTTGTTGCGCCTTCACTCTGTTGCCCAGTTCAGTGAGATTATCCTTGTTTAGTTCCATTCCTTTCCACCTGATTATTAATGATAGCCAGAGCTCTCCACTGCACATGTGCTATTAGATTGCAATTGTCTGACATCTTGCCTTAAACGAGCCAGAGTTTTCTCCAATTATTTTAAAATTCATTTATGGGATGTGGGTGTTGCTGGCATTTATTGCCCTCGAGGAGTTGTGGTGAGCTGCCTTCTTGAATTGCAGCCCTCCCTGTGGTGTAGGCACACCCACAACACTGTTAGGGAGGAAGTTTCAAGATTTTGACACAGCAACAGTGAAGTTGGAAGACCAAAGCCAACAACTTTTGCACTGACACAAATTCTATACCTTTGCAATCGATTCAATCCTTTTCCAATCATGGTCTCACCTCGTAATTGCAGCATACACTAAAAACCCTTCCACCCTTGCCTTTTCCCACTGGGTGATACCCTTATTCATGCCTTTGTGAATCCACCACCAACTATACCAATGCTCTCCTGGCCAGCTTTCCAGTCTCCATAAACTTCAACTCATCTGAATCCTTTTCTCTGCATCCTACCAAGCATGGAAAAGTGTGATGTTATGCACTTTGGAAGGAGGAATGGAGGCATAGACTATTTTCTAAATGGGGAAATGCTTAGGAAATCAGAAACGCAAAGGGACTTGGGAGTCCTTGTTCAAGATTCTCTTAAGGTTAACGTGCAGGTTCAGTCGGCAGTTAGGAAAGCAAATGCAACGTTAGCATTCATGTCGAGAGGGCCAGAACGCAAGAGCAGGGATGTACTTCTGTGGCTGTATAAAGCTCTGGTCAGACCCCATTTGGAGTATTGTGTGCAGTTTTGGGCTCCATATCTAAGGAATGATATGCTGGCCTTGGAAAGGGTCCAGAGGAGTTTCACAAGAATGATTCCTGGAATGAAGAGCTTGTTGTATGAGGAACGGTTGAGGACTCTGAGTCTGTACTCGGAGTTTAGAAGGATGAGGGGGAATCTTATTGAAACTTACAGGATACTGCGAGGCCTAGATAGAGTGGATATGGAGAGGATGTTTCCATTAGTAGGAAAAACTAGAACCAGAGGGCCCAACCTCAAGCTAAAGGGACAATCCTTTAAAACGGGGATGAGGAGGAATTTCTTCAGCCAGAGAGTGGTGAATCTGTGGAACTCTTTGCCTTAGAAGGCTGTGGAGACCAGGTCATTGAGTGTCTTTAACACAGCGATAGATATGGGTGGCACGGTAGCACAGTGGTTAGCACTGCTGCTTCACAGCTCCAGGGACCTGGGTTCGATTCCCGGCTTGGGTCACTGTCTGTGTGGAGCTTGCACATTCTCCTCGTGTCTGCGTGGGTTTCCTCTGGGTGCTCCGGTTTCCTCCCACAGTCCAAAGATGTGCGGGTTAGGTTGATTGGCCATGCTAAAATTGCCCCTTAGTGTCCTAGGATGCATAGGTTAGAGGGATTAGTCGGTAAAATACATGTAGGGATATGGGGTAAGGCCTGGGTGGGATTGTGGTCGGTGCAGACTCGATGGGCTGAATGGCCTCTTTCTGTGCTGTAGGGATTCAAAGACAGGTTCTTGATGAATAAGGGGATCAGGGGTTATGGGGAAAAGGCAGGAGAATGGGGATGAGAAAAATATCAGGCATGATTGAATGGCAGAGCAGACTCTAATTCTGCTCCTATGTCTTATGGTCTTACCCTTCACCTACCAAGCATACCCTTTACTTACCATTAACCTACATGGCTCCTCACCCCCTAAATACCTTCAATTTAACACTTTCAGACATGGTTAAATTTCTTGGTGGAATTTTCTGGTCACGCCCAGATATACACCTCTATTAGGTCACCCCTCATCCTCCGTCTTTCCAGTGAGAACAACCCCAGTTTACCCAATCTCTCCTCATAACCAAGCCCTTCCATACCAGGCAACATCCTGGTAAACCTCCTCTGCACTCTCTCTAAAGCCTCCATGTCCTTCTGGTAGTGTGGCGACCAGAACTGGTCGCAGTATTCCAAATGCGGCCGAACCAACGTTCTATACAACTGCAACATCAGACCCCAACTTTTATACTCTGTGCCCCGTCCTATAAAGGCAAGCATGCCATATGCCTTATTCACAACCTTCTCCACCTGTGACGTCACCTTCAAGGATCTGTAGACTTGCACACCCAGGTCCCTCTGCGTATCTACACCCTTTATGGTTCTGCCATTTATCGTATAGCTCCCCCCTACGTTTGTTCTACCAAAATGCATCATTTCGCATTTATCTGGATTGAACTCCATCTGCCATTTCTTTGCTCAAATTTCCAGCCTATCTATATCCTTCTGTAGCCTCTGACAATGTTCCTCACAAGTCCAGCCATTTTCGTGTCGTCCGCAAACTTACTGATCACCCCAGTTACACCTTCTTCCAGATCATTTATATAAATCACAAACAGCAGAGGTCCCAATACAGAGCCCTGCGGAACACCACTAGTCACAGGCATCCAGCCGGAAAAAGACCCTTCTACTACCATCCTCTGTCTTCTGTGACCAAGCCAGTTCTCCACTCATCTAGCCACCTCCCCCTTTATCCCATGAGATCCAACCTTTTGCACCAACCGACCATGAGGGACTTTGTCAAACGCTTTACTAAAGTCCATATAGACGACATCCACGGCCCTTCCCTCGTCAACCATTCTAGTCACTTCTTCAAAAAACTCCACCAGGTTAGTGAGGCCTGTCTTTGGTTACTTTGCCTCATCATCCACAGCCATGTCTTCAGCTGTCTAAAGCCCATACTCTTGTATTCCCTCATTAAATTCCTTCACATTAGGGTGGCACGGTGGTTAGCACTGCTGCCTTTCAGCGCCAGGGACCCGGATTCAATTCCAGCCTTGGGTGACTGTATGGAGTTTGCACTTTCTCCCCGTGTCTGTGTGGGTTTCCTCCGAGTGCTCCGGTTTCCCCTCTCACTCCAAAGACATGTGAGTTAGGGTTGATGGGCAATGCTGAATTGTCCCTTAGTGTCAGAGGGATTAGTAGGGTAAATACGTGGGGTGTTGTTGTTGTTGGTGCAGGCTCGATGGGCCAAATGGTCTCCTTCTGCACTGCTATGATTCTATTCTATGATTCTATTTTAAATTTCCTCTCTTCCTTCAGGACCTTTATTAAAATTTTTTGTTCCAGTCCAAGCGTAACATTTCCATTCTTACCAGTGTTCATTTTCTACCAATCGTACCTCGAGACACCCTGAAATATTTCTGTGTTAAGGTGCTATCTAGATGCAGGTAATTATTATGCTGTATAGCCGCTAACGTGGTGGTGGTGTGTGGAATCAGTGTCTTCTCATTTGGTTGTGGAAAAGATAAGCACATACTGAGTTTGATTAAAGGCTAATTGTGGAGGGAGGTTTCTGTATACTGACAGCTGCTTGAAAACCCCAACTCGGTCCTTAGCGAGAGACCAAGTTACCAGAAAAAAACCCTTGGGAAATTACTGACATTACTGAGAGTCAGAAGTGAGACATTTGCAAGATACAAAATAAATGCATCAAAAAAATCTAAAATATAAATTAAATATTGTCCTCTAATATCAGGGCATCTCCTATTAGCGTTTACAGGATGGAAAGTGCATATAACAAAGTATCCTGCATTTTTATCCTTTATCCCATCAATGCATCTTCACTGCATTAAAAACTCCACAGAATCAATGCACCCGAATGCCAGAATGACATTCTGCTCCCAGCATCTGAAATCCTGTCTTGCTTGGCCTTCTGACTCAGGCAGCGCCTTTCTGGGGCCTAGCTCTTTCAAAGAGAAGGAAGCGACAGCCCCCTTTTGATGGCATTGGCTGCCATAAGGCAGATAAGTTAAAGATCCAGTGAAGTATAATGGTCCTCAACAGGTAAGGGAATGGGTATAAGGTAGATGGGCAGGATTTGGGGAATGGAGGGAGGTGGCGGGGGGTCACACATTGGGAGTTGTCGGTCTGGAAGAGACCCTGTGCAAGGTGGGGCATCCTGTGGGTTGGTGGGTTCCTGGCCTGGGGGTGTACTCCTTTGGGGTTAGGGAGGTTGTGAGAGACCCCTGGGGTGTTGGGGGATGGGAGAGACTCCTAAGGAGGTCAAGGCAGTGGGTGGAAGGGGAGTTTCAGAAGGTCAGTGTGGTTCTGTGCACAGAAGTTAGAAGGGTTTCAATTCTTCTAATATTTTATAATAATAAAATTTTAGTAACTGTTGGTGCAACACTTTCAGAACCATCTGGAGTTTTTGATTTAAATCACATTTTTGTTTGCTTCCCAGCGGAGGGCAATTGTTCAGGGGAAGTTTGCAAATTGCTATGCAAAATGTATCTAGGAATTTCAGATGGGGATTTCCCCAGCACATCTTTGGGGTACCCTATCCAATACTATACTCTGGAGCTCAGAAGTTACATAGAAAACAGGAGGCCATTCAGCCCTTCAAAACTGCTCCACTATTCATTAGGATCATGGCTGATCACCTAATTCAATAGCCTGATCCGGTCTTCTTCCCATATCCCTTGATCTTTTTAGCTTCAAGAGCTATATCTAAGTTTCTTCTTGAAATCACACAATGTTTTGGCCTTTACTTTATGGTCATGAGTTCCACATATTCACCACTCTCTGGATGAAGAAATTTCTCAACTCAGTCCCAAAAGGTTTACCCCTTATCCTCAAACTATGACCCCTAGTTCTGAACTCCCCCACCATTGGGAATATTCTTTCTGAATCTACCTTGTCTAATTGTTAGAATTTTATAGGTTTCTATGAGATCCCCCTCACTCTTCTAAACTTCAATGAATATAATCCTAACCAATTTTGTCTTTCCTTGTATTACTGTCCTGCCATCCCAGGAATCAGCCTGGCAAATCTTTTCTGCACTCTCTATAGCAAAGACATCCTTCCTCAAATGAGGACACCAAAATTGCACACAATACTCCAGCTGTGACCTCAATAAGCCCTATGCAATTGCAGAAAAACATCCCTATTCCGATATTCAAATCCTCTCACTATGAAGGTCAAGATATAATTTGTCTTCTTTGCCGACTGCTGTACCTGCACGCTTACTTTCAGCGACTGATGCATGAGGACAAGGTGTCACTGAGTATCCACCTCTCTCAATTTACATCTATTCAAATAATAATCTGCCTTCCTATTATTGCTACCAAAGTGGATAACCTCACATTTATCCACATTATACTGCATCTGCCATGCAAATGCCTACTCACTCAGCCTGTCCAAATCTCACTGAAGCATCTCTGCATCCTCCTCACAGCTCATCCTCCCACCCAACTTTGCATCATCTGCAAATTTGGAGATAATACATTTAGTTCCCTCGTCCAAATCGTATGTTAACAGTTGAGACCCTAGCACACATCCCTATGGTTACCCACTAGTTAATGCCTGCAAATCAGAAAAAGACACATTTATTCCAACTCTTTGTTTTCGGTGTGCTAATCAGCTTTCTATCCATCTCAATACACTACGCGCAATTTCATGCATTTTAACTTTACATACTAACCTATGTGAGACCTTATTCCTTCCTTCCTTTGTGAAGTTCTAAATAAGCTACATCCATTGGTTTTCCCTGGTCAACTCCACTAGTTACATCCTCAAAGAATTTCAGTATATTTGTCAAGCATGATTTCCCTTTTGTAAATCCATGCTGATTTTGTCTGATTATGCCACTGCTTTCCAAATGCTGAGTTATGAAATCCTTCTTAATGGACTCTAGCAACTTCCCTACTGCTGATGTTAGGCTCACTGGCCTATTGTTCCCTGTTTTCTCTCTACCTCCCTTTTTGAAGAGCGGGCTTACATTAACTATCCTCCAATTTGTAGAAACTATTCCAGAGCCCAAAGAGTTTTGGAAAATAACCACCAATGGATCTACTATTTCTGGGACCACTTCCTTCAATATTCTGATATGGAGATCAGGATCTGGAGATTTATCTGCCTTCAATCCCATTAATTTCCCCAAAACCATTTCTCTACTAATACTGATTTCCTTGAGCTTGCCACTAAAACTTGTGTTTCCCACAGCTTCTGGTACATTATTCTTTCCTTCCTTTGTGAAGACAGAAGCAAAGTACAAATTTAGCTCCTCAGCAATGCCTTTGTTCCCCATTATGAAATCCTCCGTTTCTGACTGTAAGGGGCCTACATTCATTTTTGTCAATCTTTTCCTCTTTACATACCTGTAGAAATGACTCACTGGGTTAGATTTTATTTCCTGGGCTAAAATTCAGAAAACAATAATTTGATTCCTCACAGAGTTACTTCAATATAGTACATGCGGACACAGTGCAAATTACAAGCACATGCAAATATTCAAAATCCACTTTTGTAAGTTACGGCCTATTTATATCATAGTCCTGGTTTCAGAAGTCAGTGTGTTATTGTTCATGTTACCAGATCTTGAATCCACCTCTTTTATTTGTTTGTATATGCATCCTGAGAAACACTCGCAAAGTATACACCGTTTACCTCCTGCTGCTCCAAGAAAGCAGTGTCGGCCTTGTTGCTGCAGCTAGGATTTGATAGTGCAATGGAATGGTATTGAGGATCAACCATCTGGTGAGGGGCTGAGATTCCAGCATCCGCAGTATTGTGCTTTTATATTATGGTGAGGGACTGAGTCATGTATTGGCCAGTTCAGGTAGGGGTAAACAGGGTCCGTTCCCATAGGACATTAGTGAACGAGCTGGGTTTTGTTTAAAAGGTTTGGCAGCTTTCATATTGTTGATACCAGTTTAAGTTTATTTATTAGTGTCACAAGTAGGCTTACGTTAACACTGCAATGAAGCTACTGTGAAAATCCCCAGTCGTCACACTCCGCCTCCTGTTCGGGTACACTGAGGGAGAATTTAGCATGGCCAATGCACCTTACCAGCTCGTCTTTCGGACTGTGGGAGGAAACCAAAGTACCTGGGAGGAAACCCATGCAGACATGGGGAGAACGTGCCGACTTCGCACAGTCACCCAAGCCAGGAATTGAACCCGGGTCCCTGGCGCTGTGAAGCTGCAGTGCTTAACCACTGTGCCACCATGTCACCAATAACCCAATTCAGTGAATTTATAACTTGCGATGTTGGGATTTGAACTCTCAATCTCAGGCAACTTGTCGAGGATCATATCATTATAGCGCTACATTATTTCTGATTGTCACAGTGGGTCTCACTCCACAGCAAGAGGAAAAACTGCATGTGCAAAAACGGCACACACAGGAGGTTTTAAAGTGGGTTGAAACTTCAATTTCTCGCTCTCAAACGCCTGCAAATGATGAAAAAAGATGTACAAGCCAGCAAGTGAAAACCTGCTTGTGTATGGGAATATTTTTGCCGGTTAGTGAGTAGAAAGGATGTCGCTCTCTGCCAGCATATTGCTGCCGAGGGCAGTGCACTCTCTGGAGGTGCTGGTAAAACCCACTTTTTGAAGCTAGTTTATTTCGCAAGATAATTACAGATGAAGAAGGTCAATTGGCTTCTCTCAATTCATCCTTCCAGAGAGATCCAAAATTCCCATCAGTTCAGCAGCCGATCATTAATTAAAACGTTGCAGGGCTTTCACCTCCACTGCTCCTCCTGGAAGGTTATTTGGTACGCGGATCAGTTTCTACGAAGGATTTCATACTTCCAGTGCAATTTCTGCTTTTTGACAAGCCTTGCATTTCCCTTGCAAGTACTATTTCAGATTTAACATCGCCATTCCCTTTACTATCTTATAATTGTTATAACTCATGCATTGTGATTGCCTTTAATAAACCTGATTAAAATGATGTGGCTTATATCCATCATTTAAAGTTCAATGATTTTTCTGCAAATTAATAGATACAAAATGTTCCCCATGTCTGTAAATGTTCTGATCTTCAGGAGATAATGCAAATTATATGAAGTCGAACACTTTTAAACATGTTTGAGATTTTCAAACTTTATTTCCATTAAAATACAGACTTACAGTCTAATTCATTGCTTTCAGGTGTCATATTTGCAAAAATAGTTCTATTATAGACAAAAACTAAATGTTTCGCATTTTGGTAAACAGCAATCAATTAATCTTCTGTTTCAATCTTAATACATAAACACAATACAGAAATACCAGGTGTACAGAAAGGTAATGGAAAGGTAAATGCAAAGCATAACATAAAGAAACAGCACAAATAGCAAATGAAGATCATGGTCACCCAACGTTTCATTGTAATAACCTGCTGAGCCAGTCATTTATAGCAAGTAACGATAGTCAAAACTATAGTGAGGCGCAAGGCTACATCTGGCAACATGCAACCTATGCTAAAGCATTATAGTGTCGCATGTTGCTCCCAGTACTGAGCTAGTTAGGCACATGAAAGATTAGCACAACCAAGCAAAAAGCTGACTTGCTGCATTGTAGGAAATACTTTTGAAGACTGGATGCTGACTGCTCCCAACAAGACATTCAAATTTTTCTGCCACTGACACATTTGAAGCAACATTCACCCTATAGTGTCCTACTCCAACAGATTATAAAGCAAAATCTGAATACTGAAAATTAGCCCCAATTAACAGGAACAAAACAGGCATACAAAATACTGCAGGAACTAATAAATATATACATTGGAGGGGGCGGGTAGTGGTGGGGACCATTTCCTTCGGATGGCAATAATGTGTTTTACCCCCGCCCCCACTCCTCAATCTCCAAAAAAAGGCTTCAGGACATTTTAGTTGCAAGAATTACCACTGGGAATATGTTCTTTATGGATCTTATAACGAACTGCCAATACTTATGCCAGCAGAAGCCCAGAAGCGTAAAGCTATACCTTGCTAATGGACAGTATAGTATGGGAACAACTGCTCAGTTTATCTTTGACAGCACTCACAGTGAAAAGATATGGCATGGGAACTGAAGGTGGTGGGGTGAGGTGCAGAGCAGAGTTTTCCAGAAACACACAAAGGCTGCCCTCTTTAAAAAAACATACCAAGCATATACAAGTATATCCTAGCATGCCCAGGTATACTTAAATCATGATGAATGTTTTTTTTAATAAGGAAAATGTACCCTAAAAATGTAAGTCAGTCAGATTTGTCCTTTTTTTTGGATGTGAAAGGAACCTTGCTGGCAACAGCCGAGCCGACGGCACTGACGCCGCCGGTCACTGCTGACACACTTCCCTTCACCAAGCCGGCGCCAGCCACTGGCACAGTGATCACGGCTGTTTTGGTCAGCTGCAGACTTTTGCTTCCAACCCAAGCCACACCTCCAAGTGTGGCACCCACCGCTCCCTTTGTGATGCTAAAAAGGCCACCGGTCACTCTCCAGATCATTCCTGGCTCCTGTGCATCAAGATCCTTCTTGGGTTCTGTGGAAATGATATTTTAAAAATTAGATTGCTGTAAATAAGAGTAGGCAGCTTTGAAATAACACTCATAATACATTCATGTCCAGACCCGAATCTGCAGTGGAAACAGGAAATGAAAAATAAATTAACAGTGCATTGAAATACATTTTAAGCTCATCACACAACTGCACAAGTCATAGCTGCCACCTGACTTGTCCTTCCACTGGTGTTCTCCCAACGTTTTAAATCAGTTAGTTTTATTAATCCATGACTATACATGGATTACATTGAGTGCACAGAGCATTCTATTTCAATTCAACATGTGTGTCTATGATGGGCCAAGAATACCCAACTCAAAACTGAATGACTTGGACGCAATTGCATTTCACAACCCTGATTAAAACACCGATTTCAAACAAGGTCTTACAATGCACTATTACAAATATATGGTAGTTAATTACTGTTGTTGACTGTTCTCCCCTCGTGAGGAAACAACTTTCCTAATCTGCAGTTGATTTCTTTTTGCGCCAGTAATTATTGAAGATCAGCCACTTGCAATCTCATGAAGTACCCAATACATCGACTGCTTTCTGTATTGAGGGCTGTAGGAGGTTACATAAATAGGGAGGGGCAGGGCCATGGAAGGATTCGGACAGGGCAATGAGACTATTAGGAGGACATGATTCTTTTCATGATGTCTTTGCTGCATCTTTCATAGAATTATGTAAACATCACTCCATGTCAATAGCTTTGTAGCCTTTTCTGCTTTAAATAAGCATTCATTTCCCTCTTTACAGATGTAATAATCGCTGCCTCAAGCAGGCCGAGTCAAAGCATTGAGATCGGACAGTCATTTTCCCCAACTTCTGTTCTTCATAATGATTTGTCATTAATCCTTTATCTAAGCTATCCCACCAAGAAGAAATAGTCTTTTCTTATTCATCCTACCAGAACTCCTGATTTTATACACCTCCACCTGAACCATTCCTACTGTATCCAGTCTCTCAAGGCTGTAGTTTATCCCAATAGGATCATACACTCTACGAAGGATGTGAAGGCATTGGAGAGGGTGCAGAAAAGATTTACAAGGAAGTTCTGGGGATGAAAGCTTCAGATGCAAGGATAGATCGGCACATTTGGGGCTGTTCTCCTTAGAGAAAGTCGAGAAAAGATTTGATGGAGGCGTTTTAAATCATGAAGCGTTTGGAGGTAGATAGGAAGAAATAGTTCCCATTGGTAGAAAGGTCAAGAAGCAGAGGACACAGATTTCAGGTGATTAGCAAAAAAATCAAAGGTGACATGAGGAAAAACATTTCGCAGTGCTGTGTTAGGATCTGGAATGCACGGCCCTAGTGTGTGCTGTGTTAATTGTATTATAATTGTGTTTAATTATATTCAGGTGGAGGACATTAATTGGGGTTTCATTGGAGAATTTATAGCGAGATATTTTCTGAGAGTGTGGTGGGAGCTTGTAATGTTTCACTTTGTAAATAGATACAAGACTGAAGAATAGCTCTAGAATCTTCCTTCAATGGGACTTTCAGGAATAGAACATGGAAGAGACAGATTCAACTGCAGCTTTCAAAAGAGGGGATAATTACCTAAAGAGGAATAATTTGCAGGGCTATGGGAAGAAGTTGGGGAGTTGAACAAACTAAAGCCCCACTGTGCTGAAACTATTTTATGATGCTCTGCTCTACACACAAAGTTTAAAAGTCCTTTAAATATTTGCATATTGTCCCGCACTAAAATCCTGGAGGCGCCTCCCATGCTGTCACACTGGCGGGCAAGGCCCGGAAAAGCCAGCAACATCAGGTTCTCAGTTAGAAAAAGAGGAACCCCCCTCACAGGTGAACCCCTCTCTCACCTACACGAGACTGCCTGGGCATGTCCTTCTCCCCTCCCCCCCCACCACGGAGCCGTATTTACCTGTGCGCTCCTGGCAGGTTTCCTTCAACAGGCTTTTAAAATCCGGAACCAGGTGTAAACCTCGCTGACATGACTGATGGGTTTTGGGGGGGGAGGGGGGATGGTGTGTGAGGAGAGGCTTTCTCCTCTGTTCGTTAATACTTAAATGAGGTTCCTGACCTTCCTGGGCAGGAGCCTCGTTACGTTAATGTCTTGCCTCACGAAATCTCACCAACAAGATTCTTGGTTTGGTCTCGCCACAGACACACAATCCCAGGCATTTTATCTTGATTTGGCAAACTATGCTCTTGCTTTGAAATCGAAGATGCTATTGGCCTTTTTACAGCTTCATCCATCCACACTTGCACTTTGTCATGTAAATGATTGAAGCTTTAGTTCTTTGATCATCCGCACTCTTCAATGCCATTCCGTTGAGTGCACTCTCCCATTTCTTGTTTTTCCAACAACAAAAACATACACCTTCAATGTAATAAATATCCCAATACACTTCACAGGAGCATTACAAGGCAAAGCACGACACCCAGCCTAATGAGGAGATATTAAGTGAGATGACCAAAGCTTCAACAAAGAGGTAGAAGCGTCTTAAAGGAGGAAAGCAAGGTAGAGAGATTTAGAGGGGGAATTCCAGGGTTCAGGGCGTACACAGTTGAAGGCAGGACAGAGTGATTAAAGTTAGGGAAGCTCAAGAGGCCAGACTTGGAGGAGTACATATATCTCAGAGGGTTGTGGAGTGGAGGAGATTAGAGAGAGAGAGTGGCAAGATCAAGGATGAGAATTTTAAAATCCATTGCTCAAGTGGGAGCCAATGTAGTTCAGAAAGCACATGCCTGACCCTAAGACAGGGGCAGTGAGTTTTAGATGAACTCAAGATTACAGGGGGCAGAATGTGAGAAACTAGTCAGGAGTGCGTTGTAATAGCCAAGTCTCGAGGAAATGAAGGTATGAAGGAAGGTTTCAGCAGCAAATGAACTGAGATGGAGTGAAGTTATTGAGGTAGAAATAGGCAGCCTTAGTGATGCTGCAAATATGAGATTTGATGTTCAAATTGTGGTTAAATGTGACACTTCAGGCTTCTCAGTATTTAATTGGAGGAAACTTCAACTCATCCAGTACTAGATGTCTGAAAAACAATCGGATAGTTTAGCAACTGTGGGGGAGTCGAGAGAGCTAGTGCTGAGAGGGGTAGCACTGGGTGTTATCAGCATTCACGTGAAAGAAATCACAACCAAGGGACAGCAAGTAGACAAAATATAGGAGGGGTGCGAGACCAGATCCTGCAGGACGATAGAGGTAATGCTGCAGGAGCTGGAACAAATTCATTCCAAATGATTCTCCGGCTACGATCAGATAGATAAATATGGAAGCACGTGACAGCAGTACTGCCCTGCTGGATAACAGAGGAGGGACATTGGAGGATAACGGTATGGTCAATGGTGTCAGAGGCTGCAGATAGGTCGAGAAGGTTGAGGGGGGGGAGAATTTACCTTTGTCACAGAATGTAATTTGTGTCCTTGTTAAGAGTTGTTTCTTTACTGCTGCAGGCGCAGGAACCTGTTTGAAGGGATCGCTCCCGAAATGAATTACCTCATCTACCAATTTCAATTAATTCTGCCAATCAGCTTCTTTCTCTCCCTCTCGCAAAAAATTTACTCCTCCTATTTGCTAAACCCTCTACTTTTATGTTATGAGCAGATTGCGATTGTGCACTCTGTGCTGTAGTTCAAGTCATCTATATATTGAGAACAGATGTGAATCTAGCACTGATTCCTGGGTGACCCTATTTCCAGCCTTCTCCAGTCTGAGCAATACCCACTTAGCTAATTCAGTGCTTTCATGTCATATCTTCCAATCTCCACTTCTTTATATTTCATTTGATGGTCAATTTAACCGCAGTTCATTTAAAATGATTATTGTATAAATTCAAGTCTCGAGCAAATGCTGTAGTCTCAAGTCATACAAAAACTCAATTTTGCAGAATCTCTCATGCTCGTGACTTAAGCTTTGGAAGTGTAAATTAATTCCCAGTGTCTCTTTCCCACAATCAATGCAGTTGGTTGACTGCACAGATGAAAATGGGTAAGGGCAGCATTACTCCAGTGGTTTTTATGTATCTGTGCATGTTTCTGTCATTGGAGTTGTCCTGCTGCATCAAACTTAGAATAAAACTGAAGATTTTACCCCCCTCCCCCGAATCAGAGAAAGTTACTTCCAAAACATGTATATTATTCTGACTTTCATGAATTTAATAATAAAAGGAAATCACAGTAAGAATATAAAACTGCTCAAAGTCCTTCATCATTTAATCAATGCATATTAAGTTTCTAATGTTAGTGCAGACATGCCACGCATCAAGTCAAATGTATTCCTCAGGACACTGACTGTAGCTACAGAAGTTCACCGCTATATACAGTGAACATGGATGCTGTGGCATCTATTGGATTTTTAACAAATTTATTCAATACTATCAGTCTTTTTCTCAGCCTGATGTGCAGGGTGAGAGAGTTGCTTCGTTAGCACTAACAGAATAATATACAGATTTTAAATTCTAATTGGTTCACTGAATGAGGGGTCTGGCTGTGAAGTAGGTTTATTTCCTGTTTTCTTTCAGTTTTGTGGAGAACTGAGAAAAGTAATAAGAAAGATTTCCAAACTCAGAGTGGCAATCCATACACCATTAGCTCCTTATGTGGTTGAAGATTTGACCAGTATTTTCTTTTAGCCAGCTATCTCAAAAGAACCTCAAATACATTCGCTTATTCACCAATGCTTCCATTCCTCTTTATTCCTAAGCAACACGCAGGGTAAAACTAGTTCATCCCCAGCTGCAAATACATTCAGTCGAACTTCAATCATGATTCTTGCCTGGGGAGCAGTGATCCAAAAATCGCTGCCCCTGCCTGTCCAATTTTTTCTGGCGGCGTAGCGTGTAGGCTGTGCTTTGAATTCAGTATTCCTTATGAATAGAATCAACACATGACTTTGTGCTGAAAATGAATTGATTGCATGTCAAAGGAAGGAAAAAAAAGAGAGCTTGCATTTATGTAGCACCTTTCACATCTTCAGGATCACTCAATGTGTAAGAGCCAAATTAGTGACAGAAAGGTTCTACATACAGTAACGAGAAGCTTTGGATGGTAGTGGCTCAGAGATATAGGTTGAATTGGTTTCAATATGTGCACAGATGATTATGGATGATAATGACAGAGCTGGGTGGGCTGTTCAGCTCATTACACATGCATGCGTGAGAGGCACAGAGCATCTTTCGGTGACGGGGTGGGTCAGGGTTGAAGGTCCTGGTGCCAAACCTAAAGGGCACCCAGACAGCCATTCACTCAGTGCAAACCAAGAGAAGCCTGGCTGTTGTTCAAGAGCTTGCCGTGACTGGCCAACATTTAGCAATGGCTCCATGCAGGTTCTCCTTCAGGCCTCCCAAAAAAGGCAGTAAGTCCTATTTTGCAAGATGGCAGCAGGCCCTCCCATCTGACCTTGGCGGCTTGGGTGGAGGGTCGCGCTTGTGGAGCCCACAAAAGGACTGGCCAGCAGTGCGATAAAAGAATGAACAATCTGCTACATTCTGCCAGGTTAAGTGGCATCTTCTACTCGCTGCCAAGTAACACATTAAGAGCGTCAGGTAGTGAGTGCAGAGGGATGTCAGACAGGAGTTTGAGTCGCAGAACTCCACAGTTGATTGGACATGTGCATGGAATGTATGCCAGCCTCCTGTTGCAGGATATCATGCTCATTAATTACTTACTGGGAAGGGCTCAGAAGCTGCCATAGGCATCACCTGCTCAAAGTTAGTTCCAGACCCCAACCACCTACTGGGTGAAAACGTTTTTGCTCACATCACATCCACTCCTTTTGCCCATTATTCTGAATCTGTACTCTCTAATTACTGATGCTCTCAAGTGGGACAGTTTCTCAATACTTACCCTGTCCATATCCCTCAGGAATCCAGAATACCACTATCAAATCTTTTTCAGCCTTCTTTTCACCAAGGAAAATTGTCCCAACCTCTCCAATATATCCTTACAGCGACAGTTCATCACCATCATCCCTGGAATCATTTTTGGTGAATCTCCTCTATACTCGCTCCAAAGCCGTTACATCTTTTTTCAAGTATAGTGTCTAGAACTGGATATAGTACTCCAGATGAGGCCTATATAAGCTCAACACCATCTCTTCACTCTTGTAATTAATGTCCCTATTAATAAAATCTAGGATACCAAATGCTTTATTAACTATGTTTTCAATATGCCTTGCCACCTTCAATGACTTACGTACATAAACACCAAGGTCTCTTGGTTCCTGCACCCCGTTTAGAGTTTTTCTTTATTTACTGTTTTCTTCATATGCGTCCTGTCAAAATGAATCACCTCATACTTCCCTGCATTGAACTTCATTTATAAGACTCTCTGCAATCGGTGGGTCGTGAGTGGTTGGACCTCCACACCCCATTGTGCAGATGAGGCACTGTCAGTGAGTGAACTCCAAAGTTAATCATCCCAAAAAGTATCTCAGCATATGGGGTTACTGAGTGTAATTGGAGACCGGGAACCAGATATACAAACTTCCCTATCTAGGTAGGAGGGGGGCAATCATGAAGCCAAATAGTTTGTTCATGCTGTCCTTGCCTGTGCATTCATGTTTCTGGTTCTGCCTGAAAGAGCTGTAAGGGTATGAGGGTGACAAGCGCATCCCTGCCAATATTTTTTTTAAAAAATCATGTTTTCAATCTGCCATGCATAGAGTTTTGTGAAGGCATGAGAAAAAATTACACTTCTACTGATAGCTGCCTGAGATTGCAGGAGAACAGAGTGCTTTGCAGGTTCCGATGTGTGCATTTGGCACAAGTCTGTATAGCAGCATAGTTTAGCACGTGCAAAAGATCTCAATGTAACTATAATGTGTGTTACAAATCCATTTCCCTTGTCCTGCCTCTACTCCATCCTTCCCTTCCAATCCAGTCTCCCTTGCCCTGTCTCCGCTCACTTCACCCTTCCTTGCTGATCCTGCCTCCCGTGCCCAGCTTGCCTTATCAGCTCCAGATCTCAATCAAGAAATATTTGAGAGAAATCCCCAAGAAGGACAAAACAGTGGCTACTAATTCCAGGAAAAAGTCTAACTTGCATTCAAATTCATGACTGCACATAAGAATATCCCTCACCCCAGTCCAACGCCGGCATCTCCACATCATAAGAATATCTACCAGAGAACATAATTTGGAGGGGGTGCCAACTGGCCTTTTAATGAGCATACATGACATGCAAATGTATGCAAAATGGCACTCTGACACCGTTTGCCAGGAAGCTCAACACGCCTTTAAGGTTTTGAGAGTTTAATTGCAAAAATTCATTATGCCGTTGGCTAATTTATTTTTTGCCTTGTGCTCAATTAAGCGCCCTCGTCCACTGAGCTTCCTGTCGAAGTGGGTCCAGAAGATTCCACTCATCGTCTCATCTCTCTCTCAGTCCCATCTCTATTTCCTAATCATTAGTTTGCTTTCTGTACATAATTTGAACATAATCAATATCCTCCTTGGTTTAGACTCTATCACATTGAGGATTCTTCAAGCTGATTCAAGGGGTATTGCGTTACTTGCCGCACTGACAGATGCCACAGGTCCCCCACAGAAGATGTTGTGCTGAAAAGGCTGTCTGATTAGAGAAAGTATGCGCTTCAAAGTTCTCACCTTTGCGGGTGGCTGTTAGCAGAATGATCAGATAGCATTGTTGCTATTCTGTTGGTTGCAAAATCTGAACCAATATGCCTACAAATCTTTGCAAGAATTAAAGGCGTCATGGCAACCGAAGAGGCAAAGAAGCAAGCTTGGCATGTTACAGTCAGAGTAAAGAGACGGTTAAAAATCAGTGACACAGAAAGGTGTAATGTAATGAAAGGAACTACTTCAATACCGTGGTTCAGTTCCCCCTAAAATATAAATGTGTTGTTCCAGGGTTGTAAGAAAGGAAATGAAAATTTATACCCAACGAGAATACATAAATTCAAATGATAGAGAATATTTCTGCACTGCTTGAATTAGAGACAAGTGGCCAAAAAGAACCTGCGGTATCTCAAGAGGAATATTGATTTGGATTTCAGACGTAAAGGGCAAGATTCTCCGATCTCACCCGTGGCCACCCTGCTGCAAGGGAGAACGGAAAATTTGGTGTTCCAGCTAAAAATCCATTCACTTTGTGGCACCACAGAACCCCAGCCACAAATGAGGTCGGAGGTTTTGGCCAAAGGCTTCCCTTCAAATTAAGACAATCTGGGTCCAAGTGGATTTTTGAGCAAGAAATTGGATTCAGCAATACTTGATCCAATTACATAATTAACTGTCAGATTACTTTGTTGCAACGGGATATAATGATTTGCACCTTGGAGGCGTGCAAAATTTTGCGATGCAATAAAATCACTGTAGGCTCAATGACTGTATTTAGACAGCCACAACAAATTCAGAGCTTTGTTCACCTACTAGAATATTGAATTTGCAGCTACCATGTAAGTAGCTCATGTAGGTCTGGCAACTTTTGTCATCAAAGTACAAGCACAAAGTTCACACAATGAAAACTTTTATTTATATTAGCACCTTTTATGGCATCACCGGGTTCGAATCCCGACTTGGGTCATTGTCTGCGCAGAGTCTGCACGTTCTCAGTGTCTGCCTGCGTTTCCTCTGGATGCTCCAGTTTCCTCCCACAGTCCAAAAGACGTGCTGGTTAGGTGCATTAGTCATGCTAAATTCTCCCTCAGTGTACCCGAACAGCCGTTGGAGTGTGACGATTTTCACAGTAACTGCATTGCAATGTTAATGTAAGCCTACTTGTAATAATAAATAAACTTAAATTTTAAACTTCTTGAGACATTGCATCCAGGTACTTGGGGCGAAACTGCTGACATTCACTTACATGACGATCTGCTTCAACAGCCTACTCGTGTCTGGAGGGTCTATAGCAGCCCCTGCAAAGATTGGACATCTCCTTTCATGCTCCTTCAAGACCTTGGGATCAACTCCCAAATACCTTGGTACATGAGGTTTCCCATTATCAGCCATTGCTGGATGTTACTCCCTTTCATACATTCTCTCTTCCACCTTCTTCCGTTGGGAAAAAGATGCAAACAGTTGAGGTCACGTACCAACCGACTCAAATACAGCTTCTTCCCTGCTGCCATCAGACTTCTGAATGGATCTATCTCGCACTAAGTTGATCTTTCTCTACACCCTAGCTATGACTGTAACACTACATTCTGCACTCTCTCCTTTCCTTCCCTATGTACAGTATGTTTTGTCTATATAGCACGCAAACAACAATACTTTTCACTGTATTATTACATACGGCAATAATAAATCAAATCAAAGTTATAAATAGGAATGAGCAACAAATGCTGGCCTTCCCGCTGATGCTTTGATTCTATGTAAAAAGGGTCTATATGGTCATTGCCATGGGAAATCCGACTGGCAAATAAAAAAAACATCGCAATGCTGCATCTCAAGTTGAGGGTCCCACAGCATGAAGCAAGAGCTTGAGTTATTTATAGGTATATTCCCAAACAGTTGTGTAGAACTCAGTAAATTGCAAAATATTGTGGAAGCCCTTGATGATCAACAGTCAAGATGTGCTCGATTGACAAGATTGTCAATAACCATTATACTCGTACAAAGTTATTGCAGGTATTAAAATGATAAACAACCATAGAATTATGTGCTGTGTGCTTTTAATATCCAGCCAAATTCAACTAAACTGCATACATTGCAGCAGTACTTTGCTGATCAATTATGTTTCCACGTATCTGTCTCATTAGTGACAGACAGCATGGTTTTGTAAGAGGGAGGTCATGCCTTACAAATTTGGTGGAGTTTTTTGAGCAAGTGACAAAAACGGTTGATGAAGGAAGGGCCGTGGATGTCGTCTATATGGATTTCAGTAAGGCATTTGACAAAGTTCCACATGGCAGGTTGGTTAAGAAGGTTAAGGCTCATGGGATACAAGGAGAAGTGGCTAGATGGGTGGAGAACTGGCTTGGCCATAGGAGACAGAGGGTAGTGGTCGAAGGGTCTTTTTCCGGCTGGAGGTCTGTGACCAGTGGTGTTCCGCAGGGCTCTGTACTGGGACCTCTGCTATTTGTGATATATATAAATGATTTGGAAAAAGATGTAACTGGTGTAATCAGCAAGTTTGCGGATGACACGAAGATGGCTGGAATTGCGAATAGTGAAGAGCATTGTCGGGCAATACAGCAGGATATAGATAGGCTGGAAAATTGGGCGGAGAGGTGGCAGATGGAGTTTAATCCGGATAAATGCGAAGTGATGCATTTTGGAAGAAATAATGTAGGGAGGAGTTATACAATAAATGGCAGAGTCATCAGGAGTATAGAAACACAGAGGGACCTAGGTGTGCAAGTCCACAAATCCTTGAAGGTGGCAACACAGGTGGAGAAGGTGGTGAAGAAGGCATATGGTATGCTTGCCTTTATAGGACGGGGTATAGAGTATAAAAGCTGGAGTCTGATGATGCAGCTGTATAGAACGCTGGTTAGGCCACATTTGGAGTACTGCGTCCAGTTCTGGTCGCCGCACTACCAGAAGGACGTGGAGGCATTGGAGAGAGTGCAGAGAAGGTTTACCAGGATGTTGCCTGGTATGGAGGGTCTTAGCTATGAGGAGAGATTGGGTAGACTGGGGTTGTTCTCCTTGGAAAGACGGAGAATGAGGGGAGATCTAATAGAGGTATACAAGATTATGAAGGGTATAGATAGGGTGAACAGTGGGAAGCTTTTTCCCAGGTCGGAGGTGACGATCACGAGGGGTCACGGGCTCAAGCTGAGAGGGGCGAGGTATAACTCAGACATCAGAGGGACGTTTTTTACACAGGGTGATGGGGGCCTGGAATGTGCTGCCAAGTAGGGTGGTGGAGGCAGGCACGCTGACATCGTTTAAGACTTACCTGGATAGTCACATGAGCAGCCTGGGAATGGAGGGATACAAACGATTGGTCTAGTTGGACCAAGGAGCGGCACAGGCTTGGAGGGCCGAAGGGCCTGTTTCCTGTGCTGTACTGTTCTTTGTTTGTAAGTGACAGGGAAAGTACTGCTGCAAATAGACCACAAGTTGATCTTTTGTTACAATTGGACCTTAGCTTCAAAAACGTCCGTGTTCCACATTCCGATTGCCAAATGCCAGCAATGTATTGTCGATCAGACAAACGAGTTAGCCTCAGAGCTCGGTACTGGTCCTGAAGTGAATTGCAAGGTTTGGACTTTTGGTTGGGATAGGGAAACCCTCCGGAATCCGGGTTCAAATCCAGTAGAATCTGACTAAATGAAAGTAATCTCTTGTACGGTTGCACGAGCCTTGATTCAACTGCAGCCACATGTTTCAAACGCTGTGGATTCACCCCACTCCAGAGACTCTGCGCGCAAACTCGGTTGACACTACAGTGCGCAATTGTCACCTCATTCTCTTCATATGCCAAATAAACTATTCTGTGAACTTATTCTGTACAGCAGATTTTCTATTTGCCGGATTAAGTAGATATCAACACTACTTCCCTCCGACCAATCATCCACAAAGGGGAACAAAACAAACTGTCTACAACCTCTCTGTTTGCATACAAAAATGAACCCAAAATCCAGAAAATAAATATAACCTTATACAGTTACACAGCGTATAATAATCAATATCATCTCTACCAATCCTGCCACGGTTACTTGAAGAAGAAGAAAGGCTTCTGGCGTCATGGCCAACATTTGTTTCTCAACTGACCAGTGGAAAAAAAAACTGGTTATTCATTTCATGATTATGGGGTCTTGCTGTGTGCCAATTGGCTGCTGCAGTTGCTCAAAAAACCCCCAGCAAATTAACTTCCAAAGTAATCCAAAATTGGAGCAAGGGTACCTAAATTATTAACCCAAACACACGATACTTGTTCTTACTGCAATCAGATCACATGCATTTGGGAAAGTTTTCATTATTATTGTCCACTGCACAACAGAAAAGGTATTCACAATTAGTGTACAAGTAATTTAAAACTGCCAATTTAAGAACCAAAGTTGCCAGCTACTCCACAATTTAGATTAAAAATCAGTCAATGTGTAACCATACTTCAGGATGCTGTGCATTTTAATGATGCTGCTGGCAGGATCATTAAAATTAAAAGCAAAGATGTTAAGACAGACAGAGAGATAGCTAATGAGAAAAGTTAGATTTAAAATCTACAATATCATTATTTTCATAGAAATCATAGAAAATGTTTTCATTACATTATTTTCATTACTTTTTCGCGGGATTTTATTTTTTTACGAGGTTAAGGGCAAAGCGGAAGTAGGCCGGGCACGAGGTGACCTGGGAAGAAAAAAAAAACCAACTTCTTTTTTAATAAGAGGTTTAAAAAGCAGGTCGCTCTATCCAGCGGGCAGCGTTGTGAGCGGGCGGCGGAGTGAGAGGGAGCAGAGTGAAGGCTGAAGGGCTTTTGCTCAACGGGCTTAGGCGGAGACCGGCGAGGCAGGGTAGGTTTAGTTAGTTTTTCCTGTGTTATTTGAAGAAAGGGGAATTATGAGTGTGAGGCCAGTTTGTTGTTGTCGGTGTCAGATGTGGGAGGTCCTGGAGTCTCCGTGCCTCCCGGACGTCCATATCTGCACCAGGTGCGTCGAGCTCCTAAGGGACCACGTTAGGGAACTGGAACTGCAGCTCGATGACCTTCGTCTGGTCAGGGAAAATGAGGTGGTGATAGAGGGGAGTTACAGGCAGGTGGTCACACCGGGGTCACGGGAGGCAGACAAGTGGGTCACGGTTAGGAATGGGAAGGGGAAAGGTCAGGTACTAGAGAGTACCCCAGTGGCTGTGCCCCTTAACAATAAGTACTCCTGTTTGAGTGCTGTTGGGGGGAGCAGCCTACCTGGGGGAAGCAACAGTGGCCGTGCCTCCGGCGCAGAGTCCGGCCCGGAACCTCAGAAGGGTAGGGAAAGGGAGGATGAGCAAACTGACCACAGCACCAAGGTACAGGGAGCCGTTCAAGTGGGGGAGAAAAAAGAAATGTAGTAGAAATTGGGGATAGTACACTTTTGGATGCTGTTGGGGAGGACCACTTAGCAGGGGTAAGCCATGGTGCACAGGTCACTGGCTCAGAGTCTGTCCTTGTGGCTCAGAAGGGAAGGGGGAGAGGAGTAGAGGATTAGTCATTGGGGACTCCATAGTTAAAGGGACGGATAGGAGATTCTGCGGGAACGAGAGAGACTCGCGGTTGGTGTGTTGCCTCCCGGGAGCCAGAGTCCATGATGTCTTGGATCGTGTTTTCGAAATCCTTAAGGGGGAGGGAGACCAGCCCCAAGTTGTGATTCACATAGGCATTCAAGACATAGGTAGAAAAAGGGATGTCATGGTAAGATACTTGGTAGTGTGGATGAACAGAGAGATCTCGGTGTGCATGTGCATAGATCCCTGAAAGTTGGCACCCAGGTTGATAGGGTTAAGAAGGCGTACGGTGTGTTAGCTTTTATTGGCAGAGGGATTGAGTTTCGGAGCCAGGAGGTCATGCTGCAACTGTACAAAACTCTGGTGCGGCCGCACTTGGAGTAAGGCGTACAGTTCTGGTCGCCGCATTATAGGAAAGATGTGGAAGTGTTGGAAAGGGTGCAGAGGAGATTTACCAGGATGTTGCCTGGTATGGTGGGAAGATTGTATGAGGAAAGGCTGAGGGACTTGAGGTTGTTTTCGTTAGAGAGAAGAAGGTTAAGAGGTGACTTAATAGAGGCATACAAGATGATCAGAGGATTAGATAGGGTGGATAGTGAGAGCCTTTTTCCTCGGATGGTGATGGCTAACACGAGGGGACATAGCTTTAAATTGAGGGGTGTGAGATATAGGACAGATGTTGGAGGTAGGTTCTTTACTCAGAGTAGTAAGGGCGTGGAATGCCCTGCCTACAGCAGTAGTGGACTTGTCAACATTAAGAGCATTCAAATGGTTATTGAATAAACATATGGATGATATTGGAATAGTGTAGATTAGAGGGGCTTTAGATTGGTTTCACTGGTCGGCGCAACATTGAGGGCCGAAGGGCCTGTCTGAGCTGTAATGTTCTATGTTCTAAAAAAAAAACTGCTTGTAGAATTGAGAAAGTTGAAGTGAAAACTTTATTAGTAAATTCTTTTTCAGGCATATTTGCTTTGAAATAATGCCTGAAAATTGCTGCTATGAACCACGTTTCTGTGGTGCAAATCAATTAATACAAAATGATAAATGGATAGGTCAATAAGTCTTCAAACCAAAATATTAATTTCCTTATCGATAACAGTTAATGACATTAACCGCTCTGTGATGTTACATTCAACTAATTAAGCCAAATATAAAATATAGTTTCAATCATCCACTTAATTTATTCACCACAAATGTAGAAGCTCACATGTACTTTTAGTCTTTAAAATTACAAAATTCCTTGGGTTAATGGTCTGGGCAAAACTCTGGAGGGGTCTGAAAATTAGCCGCTGTTTTCTATGTAATGAGTGGGGGAGGAAGGGGGTTGGAGATCAGGGTTGTTCTCGAGAGGTGGGAAAGGGTTTGAAAGGAGACAGTTTCTTTGAAACGTACAGTATCCTGAGGGGTCTTGAGGGGGTCGATGTGGAAAGGATGGTTCCTCTTGTGGGAGAATATAGGACTCGGGGTAATTTCTTTGAAAATAAGAGGTTGCCCATTTAAGACAGGGATGAGGAGATTTTTTTTTCCTCAGAGGGTCATTTATCTGCCTTTGGAACATTCTTTCAAAAAAAAGTAATGGAAGCAGAGTCTTTAAATATTTTTAAGGCTGAAGTGGATAGATTATTGATAAGTAAGGGGGTGAAAGGTTATCAGGGGTAGGCAGAAATGTGAATTTGAGGTTGCAATCAGATCAGCCATGAACTTACTGAATGGTGCAGCAGGTTCAAGAGGCCTACACCTGCTCCTAATTAGAAACATAGAACATAGGAAAACTACAGCACAAAACAGGCCCTTCGGCCCCACAAGTTGTGCCGAACATATCCCTACCTTTTAGGCCTACCTATAACCCTCCATCCTATTAAGTCCCATGTACTCATCCAGGAGTCTCTTAAAAGACCCTATTGAGTTTGCCTCCACCAACACTGACGGCAGCCGATTCCACTCGCCCACCACCCTCTGTGTGAAAAACTTCCCCCTAACATTTCCCCTGTACCTACCCCCCAGCACCTTAAACCTGTGTCCTCTCGTAGCAGCCATTTCCACCCTGGGAAAAAGCCTCTGAGAGTCCACCCGATCTATGCCTCTCAACATCTTATATACCTCTATTAGGTCTCCTCTCATCCTACGTCTCTCCAAGGAGAAAAGACCGAGTATGTTTGTACTATTTTTGTCATTTTAAAAGGGAAAAGGTTTTTGAAGAAGGCAAGTGCTACAAAAGGACAATCTTGCAGGTCATTTATTTGGTGGGGGCGGTGGGGGGGGGGGGGGGGGTAAGGGCACTGTTTGAACATTGGGAACAATTTCTGAAGACTGACAATTGCTATTGTTTGAAAATAACTAGAACAAATAAAAGGAAGTGGCAAATGTGAAAGGGATGCGCATGATTCTAGCATCACAACAACTTTTTTTAAAATCACACTGGTGAGTGTAACCCAGGACATTGTAAACTACTTTCTTCACAAACACTTCAATTAAGACAGTGTTGACATTTCACTGGACACTGATAAAACAGCTCTGATCAACAGCAGATCAGTAGTATAATTTATTGCAAGATCTGAGCATTTGCTGATATTATCCTCTCTGCTGGGGAGGTATAAATAAAGTCAGTTCAATAATGGTTGGCTGCTGCAAGTCCACATGTTAATCTTTTGTTTGTGTGATACACAAAGGCGACGATCAGGCTGGAACATGTTTACACACAAAAACCAAGGGCTGAAGAACATTGTGACACTTCTTGAAACTCCTGTGAGGAAGTTTGAGTGATTTGAAAGATCGCTCTGTATGCACATCGTATTCAGGTGCAGTGAACCAGGACAGTACATAATTGAAAAAAATGGCACTGAAGGCACATTTAGCAACCATGGGAGAATTTAATCCAAAGGACTAATTATGCACAAAATTTACATATTTGGCTGAATGAGGATTAAGAAAATGCTTTCCTCACCATAAAGGGGCCAGTTATTTTTGAGGTGGTGTCTAACCAGTGTTGCCCGCGAGACCCCAGCACAATGGAATATTCTGAAATTGACACTAGTCACAAAAGCCCACCAATGCCTCTACTTTCTCAGAAGGCTAAGGTAATTTGGCATGTCTACTATGATTCCCACCAACTTTTACAGATGCACCATAGAAAGCATTCTTTCTGGCTGTATCATTGCTTGGTATGGCTCCTACTCTGTCTAAAACTGCAAGAAACTACAAAGGGTCGTGAACAAAGCCCAATCCATCAAGCAAACCAGCCTCTCATCCATTAACACTGTCTACACTTCCCACTGCCTCGGAAAAGCAGCCAGCATAATTAAAGGGCCCCACGCATCGCTGACATACTCTCTTCCACCTTCCTCCATCACGAAAAAGATACGGAAGTCGGAGGTCACGTACCAACCGACTCGAGAACAGCTTCTTCCCTATCAGACTTTTGAATGGACCTACCTTATATTAAATTGATCTTTCTCCACACCCTAGCTATGACTGTCACACTACATTCTGCACTCTCTCCTTTCCTTCTCAATGAACAGTATGCTTTGTCTGTATCGTGTGCAAGAAACAACATTTTTCACTGTATGCTAATACATGTGACAATAATAAATCAAATCAAATCTTATAATAAGAGGGATAAGGGGAAAAAAATGTACAGGGCAAGACCATAATAAAAATAAAAATTATAGCTTTACGCGAGTCCAGGATCAAAAGTCCAATGGTGTATTCCTTTAGAGAATAGTAGACTGACTGTTGGTAGATACAGTCTTTGTAGCTCAGGAGGCCATTCAGTCCTCACTGGCTCTTGGAAACAGCATCATGACGGTACCCTCGTACATTCTTTTTAGATAGCAATCCAATCCCTTTTGAATATCTCAATCAAACCTGCTTTCACCACCCACGCAGGAACTTTATTCAGGGCTCTGACGACCCTCTGAAAAGAATTCCTAATCACTTTTACTGCTTTTGCCAAAGATTTTGAATCTGTGCCCTCCAGGTTATCATGCTCGAATGGGAAAGGTTTCCCACTAGTTACCCCGTCCCTCTCAGCCTCTTGAATATCTCCACCAAGTCTCCTCTGTCTTTTTCTCTCCAAAGAAAATAGTCGCAACTTCTCCAATCTATCCTCATAGATACAAACTCCATTTCTCCAGCCACATGGTGAACAGTTCAATCTTCCTATTCTAATGGTCACAAGCACGTGGCACTGGGAGCAATCCTGAGATTACGGCTCCTGGGGTCCGTTTTTTTAATTCCCTTTCCAACTTCCTAAAATCTGCTTTCAGGATCTCATCCCTTTTCTTACCAATGACAATGGCCCTGGTGTGAAACACGACCTCTGGCTGTTCACCCTCCCCCCACCCCCCAAAGGAATGCCTTGCAACCACTCTGTTACATCCTTGACAAGGAGGTAACATACCAACTTGCAGTTACATCTGTGGCTGCAGATATGCTGGCCTGCTCCCTCAAATATAGAATCCCCAACCACGATAGCACTTGCACTCTTTCTCCTCCTGGTCTGAGCCACTCATGGAGCTATGAATTTGGCTCTTGCCACAGTCCTCTGAGGAACCGGTATCCAAAATGGAAAAGCGGTTAGAGGGTGAGAAAGTACCAGGAGCTGCCTGCATCATATGCCTGTTTCTCTTAGATTATCTGGTGGTCCCCCATTTCCTCTGTCCTTGTGTATTTCTTCACTGCGGTGTGACCACCTCAAAGTGCTATCCACATAATCCTCAGCCTTGCGGATGTACCAGTGACTCCAGCCACAGCTCGGATTCTGCAACCCAGAGCTTGGGTTCCTGCAGCTGGTATCGCTTCCTGTAGATGTAGTCAGAGAGCACTTTGTACCTTCATGGCTTTGCACATTCCACATGGCCGAGCTGCACTGACATACCTTAAACTTGAGATGAAGTATTTACTACAATATTGTATAACTCACTTGTCACGCACCAATCGTCGCTATGCAGAGTCTGGGAAGACCTATACTTACCAATCAACCAACTTCTGGGGCTCCTGTGACGTCACTTAGATTTAATCTCTAAGTATCCAGCTTCACACTCAAACCCCCGCCGTTTTATGGGTTCTCTCTCTCAGAAACTCCCACTGCTTTATGGGCTCACTCAGAAACTCCCACTGCTTTGTTGGCGCTCTCTGTCTGAGCTCCCACTGTTTTATGGGCTCTACTCCCCACCCCCCCCACTCCTTTTGAACTTCTACTACCTAATGGGCCAAACTCCAGCTGCTTTAATGGGTGCTCTCTCTCCCCGAACTCCTGCTATGTTGTGTATTTGGAGATATGACACTTGGAAGTACTGGTTTGAAAACGAACGGAGTCTTTATTTGTGGTGTGTGATCTCTTGCATGGCTGCTGCTTCTCTGTTTCCTGTGGTACATCTTATGACAAGACTTCCATTTGCATACATTACTACAGCAGGGCTCCATAATTAGCCAACAAGAACAAATTCAAATACATAACAGCCATCAACTGGTTTTCACGCCTCCCCCCATGTCATCTCTGGCCTGGACAGAGTAAGAGAGAGGTCCAATCTGGACGGTGACATGAATCTATTTCGCTGCTGTGGCGCAGTTCCAAACCAAAACTCCTTGTCCTTTATCTTGCTTTCCCGCTGTTCCACCTGTGCTTGTTGTTGTTGTCACACAATCTCCTTAGTTTTTGGAGATTTTAAAAGATCAAATGCTGTTTGCAGCTGTCTTTTTATCATGAGTAAGGTAGGAGAAATCTTAGTCGTGGGATGTGTGGTATCCCAGTAGACCAGCAAGAATTTGTTAAGGTGTTTGATAAGCAAATCTTATTCCTTGGTTGCTTTCAAAGTGTATTTCAGGGTATGGATAAAGCATTCTGCTATTCCATTAGTAGCAGTGTGATACAGTGTGGAAGTAATGTGTTGAATAACATTTTCTCGTAGGAAATTCTCAAACCCCTGCGCGACAAATTGAGGTCCATTGTCGCTTACCAGCTGTTCAGGAAATCCAAAGTGATGGAGTACTTCTCCTAACTTCTCAGATGAGATAGTAGATGTCATCACAGCCACCCCTGGCCATATGGTATGAGCATCAACCATTACCATCGTTAGGACATCAGATCACAAACCCCAAGGTATTTTATGAAGTCAGAGTAGGCCCCAACAGTTTGCTATTTTGGCATTAGTGTGAGGATAGAGTGTTTCACTCCAGGAGCGATTCTACTGACAAACTGAGAAGTTTTTTAAAAAATCAAAACCAATTTTAACAACACAGTTTAACTATAACAAATGATAAAATTTAACCATTGAACAATACTTAAACATGGTTGCTAACCTATCCCTATGAGTTCCAATTCAAGCAATATTTCTCTTACAGACATAAACCCCTCTTCAAAATCAAACAAAGACAAAGAACAAAGAACAGTACAGCACAGGAAATAATAATGAATAATACTGAAACAGGCCCTTTGGCCTTACAATAATACTGTATTGTCTCCAGACAGGACAGCCTGCAAGTCCAGGAGGCAAGCAGTGGGGGTTACTGATAATGTGACATAAATCCAACATCCCAGCCTAAACCAGGATGTTGGATTTATGTCACATTATCAGTAACCCCCACAGCTTGCCTCCTGGACTTGCAGGCTGTCCTGTCTGGAGACAATACACAACTCTTTAACCTGTGCTTAATGCTCCCTCCACCCACATTGTCTGTATCTTTAAGATCTGGTTGGCTGTAGGGATTCGCATTCTAATCAGCATTCTGTAACTTGATATTGTGTCTCTGTGCCCTGTTTGAGAGCACATTTCCACTCCATCTGATGAAGGAGCAGCGCTCCGAAAGCTAATGGTATCTGCTACCAAATAAACCTGTTGGACTTTAACCTGGTGTTGTTAAACTTCTTACTGTGTTTACCCCAGTCCAACGCCGGCCTCTCCACATCATGCACACCACTAGTCACAGGCCTCCACTCAGAGAAGCAATCCTCCACAACTACTCTCTAACTTCTTCATTGCAGTGTTGGCAGAAATATCACTGAGCCTCCATAGAAGACATCCTGACTGGACTTACTATGCTACTTATACATCTTTGACAGTATGGCCAAATTTCCCTCCAACTCGATATTCAAGGTTGATGACACCACCGTTGTGGGTTGAATCTCAAACAATGATGAGACACGGTACAGGAAAGAGATAGAGAATCTGGTGAGCTGGTGTGATGACAATGTCTCCCTCAATGTCAACAAAGCGAAGGAGATGGTCATCGACTTCAGGAAGTGTAGTGGAGGGCATGCCTCCTGTCTACATCAATGGGGATGTAGTAGAAATGATCTAGAGCTTCAGATTTTAAGGTATCCAGATCACCAACAACCTGTCCTGAACCCTCCATGTGGACACTATAGTTCAGAAAGCCCACCAACGCCTCTACTTTCTCAGGCGACTAAGGAAATTTGGCATGTCGACTACAACTCTCACCAACCTCTACAGATGCACCGTAAAAAGCATTCATTCTGGTTGTATCACAGCTTGGTATGGCTCCTGCTCTAAGACCGCAAGAAATTACAAAGGGTCATGAGTGAAACCCAGTCCATCACTCAAACCAGACTCCCATCCATTGACTCTGTCTACACTTCCCACTGCCTCGGAAAAGCAGCCAGCATAATTAAGGACCCCATGCACCCTGGACATTCTCTCTTCCACCTTCTTCTGTTGGGAAAAAGATACAAAAGTCTGAGATCATGTACCAAACGACTCAAAAAACAGCTTCTTCCCTGCTGCCATCAGACATTTGAATGGACTTACCTCACTTCAGTTAATCTTTCTCTACACCCTAACGATGACTGTAACACTACATTCTGCACTCTCTCCTTTCCTTCCCTATGTACGGTATATTTTGTCCGTACAGTGTGCAAGGACCAATACTTTTCACTTATATACTAATAGTGTGACTATAAAAAAAATCAAATCAAATCAGCTCCTTTCTCCTTGAGTAGTTGTGTTTCAGGTTAGGTGTTAGTTCCGAGGTCTTTCCTCGTAAAACCAAATCCATCACTTCTGAGAGCACAGGATTGCTCTGAGTCTGTTTTCTTACTTGCCTATGAGTACCAGTTTCACTAGTCGCTCCCAGTCAGCCTTCAACTTTGGATTAATAGCATATGGTACAGATTTGCCTTCAGACAAGTAATTGACATGCTGTCAATTGTTCAAAGTAGAAAACATTCCCCTTCAAGCAGTCCTAAGAATAGCCAGGTCGTGGCAATCTTGAAAGTTGTGACGCTAGTGTACTTTTAAGAATGAAAAACAAATCATGTTCTCTGCAGTTGTACACAGGCCTTTTGGTTCCATTGTTGCCAAGCCGTCTGCGAGAAGTCCTTTTATTGCTGCTTCAATGGCTTAAATGGAGTTTTGTTTATTTTTATTTGGGGCCTCAGGTACTTTCTGGGATTTGTTTTATGACCCTGCATGGTGAGGGGAAGATTGATTGACAGGTCAAAGTCAGGTGGTTCCTCCCCAGAAGAATCCAAGGATTCATTTTCAGTTTTGGTTTAGAGTCAGAAGCTATCCTCGTGGTCAAGTGGCAGGCAGGTTTTCTCTCTCTCTCTCCCTCCTTGGTCTTGTAAATTTTCCTGGCTAGCTGGAAGCAAGTCTCCTGGCCTCCCTGCAGTGAAAATGCTGCTGTTGGTGGTTTGTGAGCTAGTACCTAGCATCTCTCTCTCTCTCTCCCTGTGTTTTGGGAAGCTGTTCTGACTTGAAGCTTGTCTGTGTTTATCAAGAGAACTGTAGCATCCAACCAAGGGACTAAGTTCCAGCATCACATGTGCATTCGTATTTTCTGTGCTAAACCTGTGCGAAGGGTTTTGTTTGGTTGGAACAGTATTTAGCTGTTAAGGTTTATACAGTATCATGGTTTTTTTTTGTTTGTAATTGGTAAAAGTTATTGCTAATTTTCTTTCTATATGTTAACTGAATTCTTGAATAAACTTTGTTTGAGAAAAGCTCCCTCGTGGGTCAGTTGAATCATACCTGAAGAGATACATTTCTGCTTACCGTAGCCAAATTCAAATAGCAAAACTTGTGATCCAGGCTGACTTCATAAAACACTTTGGAGTTTCTGACCTGAATTATAACAAAGTCCATCCCCGTCACTTGGGTCATTAAGTATTGATAGTCAAGTCTATATTGTACGTACAGACAAGAGCAATGCCCATACTTGCATTCTACTTTCCGCAAATGATGGAATTCCACTGTGGGGTCCAAAAATGCTAATGAATGGACAATGGTCTTCAGTAATGTAAACTCTCACCCACAAAGAAACGGATTACGTTTTACGGCGAAAATAAACCCTAATACTTCCCATTTAATCTGGGCATAGTTACTCTCAACTTTGCTCAAGGTTCAAGAAGCAAAAACAATGGGTCTTTCTTCACCCAATGACATGTGGGGGAACCACCTCATAAGGGGATGCATCAAGTCAAGAGTTAGATCAAAGTGCATGAGAGCTTCAAACTTGAGTAACACTTTAGCTTGTGGGAAGGCATTTTTGCATTGACCTGACTGATCACTTCTAGTCTTGTTCTGGCATAAGTAGTTATGTAACGGTTTCAGAATTGTTGCCAAGTCTGGGACAAATCTTCCATAATAACAATCCCAGGAAATACTGTAACTGGCTTATATTCGGAGATGCAGGCACCTTTGTAATGATCTTAACTTTAGAAGGAGATATGTGAAGGCCAGTGGCATCAATCATGTGTCCCAAATACTCAACGGAAGATTGGAATAAACCACATGTCCTTATGGAATCTCAGACTGTAGTCTTCCAATCTCTGGAGAGTGGCATCCGAGTTTTGAAGGTGTTCCTTTTTACTTTTCCAGTGGCTAACTAGGATGTCATCCAGACAGCACTGGACTGCATTCAGGATTTGATCCATTGTCTTTTGAAACAATGCAGGAACAGATGTGATGCCAAATGGCAGTCTTCAGTACCACAACAAGCCTTTGCATATCATGATTTTCGACGTTCCTGTGACTTCTTGTCCACATTCATCTGCATGTAGGCCCAGCTCAGGTCAATTTTGCTGAAATTCTGACCTCCCGCCAATCCTGCAAACAGGTCTTCAATGCATGACAATGCGTACTGTTCAGCATAACAATGGATTTATGGTGACCTTGAAGTCATCGCAAATCCTCACAGATCCATCTTTGTTGATGACTGGAACAATAGGCATGCCCCATTCACTGTGTCAGTCTTCGCTAGTCGCTTCAAGTCAGCCTCCACTTTTTTGGCCTAATAGCATATGGTGCAGACCTTGCCTTCAAATATTGGCTTCCTTCTTTAATCACTTCCGTGGTGTGCTTCATGCTGCCAAATTCTCCATCCAAAGCAAGAGTGCGCTTTAAGATTTTTGTGAGGCCTGATTCTCCATTAGTCATGATGTTGATTTCAGCTGAATCTTTTGCAACAATGTACAACCCAATGCTGGGTAGTTTCTCTTCACTACACGTAGAGGTAAATCTGCAGTTTGCCCATTGAGCTGTATAGCTATTTCAACGGCACCCCTTCAGGGGAACCACTTTTTCTGTGCATGTCTTCAGCACTATCCTTGATGACACTTAGGGAATGTGTTTGAATTTCTCATTATAGATAATTTCTGGTACCAACGGAGCTGCTGTCCCAGTTGTGGCATCAGCGAGATTGCTACCCCAGTGCCAACTTCATTCTTACTGATTGTCCTTCAGCAGTATATTGATTTAGTATGGGTGTCGTGCTGACGATGACTAACATATATAGTGACAGTTCCTCCTCTGACAGAGTCTCTTTGTTCTTTCCGACTCTGTTGTATAGCATGGATATTTCTCCTTTTATTTTGTAGAAATGCTGTCTTGGTTTGTTCTTGCTTCTTATTGTTATTTACAATTTGCTTCTTCTTCCCGCAGGCATGCTCTTCGTGTCCTTTTATTTTCTGAAACTTCAATATTCCTTGTCCTTTTACCAGCATTCAGCAGTAGAACCTCCTGGCTTTGCACACTGGTAACATATACGAGTCCTGGTCGCTTTGGGTGTCGATTCAGTGGACAGTCTGTACACTTACATACACAAACTCAATTGCTGGGCTTCTTCTGCAGCCATCTCCATGGAAACAATGATTTCGATGGTTTTCAGCAGAGTGCAATTGTTCTCGGTTAACAGACGTTATGTTGCTTCGTTGCGTAGATCAAAAATTAATCTGTCATGAATGATAACATTAAGCACATCTCCAAATTCTCAACATTCTGCAAGTCTTTTCAGCACTGCCACAAATCGCGTGCTTGATTCCCCCTTCTCTTGGTTCCATTTATGGGATCTAAAGAACTCTGCAATCACAGCGTTTAGGCGAAAAATGTGCTTGCAAAATACAATTTGCTTGCATGTTTTAGTGCCTGGTTATCAGGTTGCAATGGACTGCAGAGGAAATTAAAAGTTCCCACTCGTAATGCTCAGGAAAGTGGGCACTATAATATCTCCAGCTATTTTGTTTGCCTGCAGAAAATAGCAAAATGCTTGACACAAGAACCCCATCGCTCCACATTTTCATCAAAAGCTCCAACAATGCCGGAAACCCCCGCCATTTCTTATGCAGGGTTCCCACATGCGCATTTGGCAACCGTGCTTCGAGCAACTACTTTGGTTTTCTTTACACACGTGGTACTAATTTGAGCTTCAGCCTGTCTTTTCTCACAGCCAGCTCTATAATTTGCCTGCAGAGCATATTTTACTCACGTCCACACTAGCATTAGTTCTCCATAGCACAGGTGAAAACTTTTCCTGACTTTGTCTCGTTAAAATTTCTTCTTAGAGTGGCTCAGCAAGTGTACGTCTGTAGTCCTCATCGCCAGTTTTTGTTGTATATTTGGAGACATGACATTTGGAAGCAGTGGGTTCAAAATGAACTGAGTCTTTAGTTGTGGTGTGTGAACTCTTCCAGGGCTGCTGCTTGTGTGCGTCTGGCTGTGCATCTCATGCCATCACTTCCATTTGCATACATTACTACATCAGGACTCCACAATGAGCCAATAGGAATAAATACATAACACGCGGCTTTATGGGCTCTCACTCTTTGAATTCCCACTGCTTTTATTACACTGGTAATTTTGGTCATGTGTATTTTGGTTGTGCTTACAATAATTGTAGAAACAAATATGCAAGCCAACCTGTTAAATTTCAGATATTGTTAATATTGGTTTAGTCATTCCTGTGAAAATATGCACACATAAAACATCTATTACATTAAGATGCAAAATAGTAAGCGAGCGTGGTATATTGCAAATCCGAGCATTTCCAAGATTGCCCTCTGTTAGGGAGGTTAAATAAAGTTAGTGCAATAATAGCTGCTTGTTGAGTTCATGCAAATCTTCTCAGTGCAATAGCTATTGTGGCAACATGACCTTGAAATAGAGTTGCATTTCTATGTAACAGGCCACACAAGGGAAAAATTGCTTCAAATAATTAAGAAATCAAGAGAAATTAAGGGTTTATGGGCGTGAGACAGGAAATTGGAGTTGAGGCAGCAATCAGGTTAGCCATGACCTTGCCGAATGATCCTGCTTCTAATTCATGATCTTGAATCAAATCAAAGTCTGCTGATACTAAATTAAGGTTATAGGAAACTGTACAAGGGACTTTACAAAGACATACAAATTAACAGATTGGACAATGAGGTGGCAGACGTGGGTTAATAATGCAAAAAAGTGAAGCACTGCATTTGGGGAAACAAATTAAAGGCAGTATACACTAAATGGCGAGATTCTTATGTGAAGGAACAAACTCAGATATATGGATCTTTTTTTAAAAATGGGAACTACCGGCAGACAGATAATAATCAAAGACATCACTTCCTCAAGTAGAGCCTCTTAAGGATCAACAAGGTCATCTATATGTGGATCCACAAGAGATGGGTGAGATCCTAAATGAATATTTCTCATCAGTATTTACTGTTGAGAAAAACATGGATGTTAGGGAACTTGGGGAAATAAATAGTGATGTCTTGAGGACTGCACATATTACAGAGGTGGTGGTGCTGGAAGTCTTAAAGTGCATCAAGGCAGATAAATCCCTGGGACCTGATGAAGTGTATCCCAGGACATTGTGGGAGGCTAGGGAGGAAATTGCGGGTCCCCTAGTCGAGATATTTGAATCATCGATAGTCACGGGTGAGGTGCCTGAAGATTGGAGAGTGGCAAATGTTGTGCCTTTGTTTAAAAAGGGCTGCAGGGAAAAGCCTGGGAACTACAGGCCAGTGAGCCTCGCATCTGTGTTGGGTAAATTGTTGGAAGGTATTTTGAGACAGGATCTACAGGCATTTAGAGACTCAAGGACTGATTAGGGACAGTCAGCATGGCTTTGACTGGAAAATCATGTCTCACAAATTTGATTCAGTTTTTTGAAGGGGTAACCAAGAAGGTAGATGAGGGCAGTGCAGTTGATGTTGTCTACATGGACTTTAGCAAGGCCTTTGACAAGATACCGCATGGTAGGTTGTTGCATAAGGTTAAGTCTCACGGGATCCAGGGTGAGGTATCTAAATGGATACAAAGTTGGCTTCTTGACAGAGGTTGTAGAGGGTTTTTTTTCAAACTGGAGGCCTGTGACCAGAAGTGTGCCTCAGGAATCAGTGCTGGGTCCACTGTTATTTGTCATTTATATTAATGATTTGGATGAGAATATAGGAGGCATGGTTAGTAAGTTTGCAGATGACACCAAGATTGCTGGCATATTGGACAGTGAAGAAGGTTATCTCCAATTGCAACGGGATCTTGATCAATTGGGCCAGTGGGCTGACAAATGGCAGATGGAGTTTAATTTAGACAAATGCGAGGTGGTGCTTTTTGATAGATTGAACCAGGGCAGGACTTACTCAGTTAATGGTAGGGCATTGGAGAGAGTTACAGAACGAAGAGATCTAGGTGTACATGTTCATAGCTCCTTGAAAGTGGAGTCACAGGTGGACAGAGTGGTGAAGAAGGCATTCGGCATGCTTGGTTTCATCGGTCAGAACATTGAATACACGAGTTGGAATGTCTTGTTGAAGTTGCACAAGACATTGGTAAGGCCACACTTGGAATACTGTGTGCAATTCTAGTCACCCTATTATAGAAAGGATATTATTAAACTAGAAAAAGAGTGCAGAAAAGATTTACTAGGATGCTACCGGGACTTGATGGATTGAGTTATGAGAGGCTGAATAGACTGGGACTTTTTTCTCTGGAGCGTAGGAGGCCGCGGGGTGATCTTATAGAGGTCTATAAAATAATGAGGGGCAAAGATCAGTTAGATAGTCAATATCTTTTCCCAAAGGTACAGGAATCTAAAACTAGAGGGCATAGGTTTAAGGTGAGAGGGGAGAGATACAAAAGTGCCCAGAGGGGCAATTTTTTCACAGAGGATGGTGAGTGTCTGAACAAGCTGCCAGAGGTAGTAGTAGAGGCGGGTACAATTTTGTCTTTTAAAAAGCATTTAGATAGTTACATGGGTACGATGGGTATAGAGGGATATGGGCCAAATGCGGGAATTGGGATTAGTTTAGGGGTTAAAAATAAAGGGCAGCATGGACAAGTTGGGCTGAACGGCCTGTTTCCATGCTGTAAACCTCTATGACTCTATGACATGGGATTCTGTGAATATAAATAGATTAGATCAACAGATTGGATTAAATGGATTGTTGTTCTTTAGATGGAAGGATTAAAAAGAAAGATGACCTAGCATTGGTGAAGACATGGGTTAAGCCACTGTTGGAAAGAGTACAAAGATTCAGTGGACTGATACTTCTTCAGAACTATAATCTCTTATTCATGATACACGAATAAAAAAGATATTGCTGCCACTAGATCTGGAAGTTAAGGAATCTAATAAAGATCTTTAATATTTAAAAAAATGATAGGGTAGACAGCAAAAACTGATTTCCACTGGTTTAAGAGTTGGTGAAGACGCAGAATTACTAGTAGAACAACAAATGAAAACACTTGATTTTTTTCTCTTAGCCGGGATTATTAGAACATGGAATACTTTGGCACAAGCGGCTGAGACAGATATATCAGCATGTTCAAAGCAGTGAGAGATACATAAAAATTATTGAAGTTTACATTGAAATAGCATGGAAATGGGATTAAAGTTGAGTGCCAGTTGGAAAGACAGGATGAAGGGCTGAGTGGTTTGTCACGCAGCATTTTCCTCATCAACAAGACTACAAAGAAACTCATTCACATGACTTGACCAGTGGAACTCCAATGCAGCCCAGGTTACTCCTCGACCAGTTAACCTTCATTTCCCGAGAGTCGGAGTGAATTTAGCAATGACTACTGGGTTATGCAGGAGCCTTGGGTATGCATCAATACAGAACAAGTTTTGAATGTTATTTGCCTCAATTATTAGCCTTTCCAATGACACAGATGATGCTACTTTGAAATAGAAAATGAGTTGCTAGTGCAGGAGGCGTTAATAAATGGTAGCAAAACAAATTATTCCACAGGTATGGTGGCATAGTTCCGTAAACCATATTTTTATTCCATGATTATAATGTCCACACAGGTTCTGAAGCATAAAACAACCCAGTTGAATGAATGAGTCAGTTTTATGTGCACGCCAGTCCATGATGAATTCAAATTCCCTTCTGTAGTAGGAATTTCCAATTAACTTTCACCAGCTGTCATGAACATGAACTTTTAACCAAAATCTCCAACATGCCTATAACTTTAATAAATAATGACTTAATTACCTGACCTTACATTCTGCTAGGCCACAAAACAGTTGGTTGCACATCTTGATTATAGAGTGCCATGCCAATAGCTGGTGCTCGGGTAAATAACTCATGAGCAGGCAAATGCATGTTTCAGTCACAAGGTGCTTTACATGCTGATTGTGTTTCCTAATTGGACCATACTTCAAATTTTTTGACTAAGCTTAGATTCACTATTCCATAGGGTCAATCAGAAGTTGTACTTGTAGGCTTGCCATCATTCTCTGACCTGTAGCACTCCATGTTTAAATAAAAAATACACTAATGTTGCGCATTCAGCAATCACTTGTTGGAATTGAAATTTTACATTCACAACATCTCGATTCATCATTGAGGATGCCATCCGACAGGAATTTTCCCAATTAATTGCCTGGGATTTCAGGGTTTTCAATGACTTATTTTTAGTTTCACAACTCTTGTACTTTGAAACTGTTACAAAAACAAACCAAAGGCTATCAAACTTATTGAAAAACTCCAAAGGTTATCCCAGCACGTCTTTATCTGTCCTCTGTGCTTTCTGGTGTGAATTGCCAGCTACACAAAGATGATGACACGAGATTTTATCTACAATGAAACTCTGGTGTTAATGGATTTTGTTTAATCTGGGAGACTCCTGCTCCCTCAATTCTATTTGCAATAAACTACTGATCACCTAACTACCCTCGTGGTCCCCATGGAAGCCGATATGGTAAAGAACCAGGTGCTATCCATCTCTTTTAAATCTGCCCTCATTACCCCCTCCTTAAAAAAAGTCCACAACTCCATCAGCCTTGCAAACTACTGTCCCATCGCCAACCTCTCTCTCCTCTGCACATTCCTCAAACGTGTCATCATCTCCCAAATCCATTGCCATTTTTCTCAGAACTCCGTGCTCGGATTACTCTGGGTCTGGTTTTCACCCATGCATTATTACTGAAATAGTCACATAGGATGCCATTTGTGCTATGATAAAGGTAAACTTTCCCTTGTCTTTCTCAACCTGTCTGCAGCCTTTGGGTACCGTTGACCACACAATAATCCTCCAACGTCTCTACCCTGTCATCCAGTGGGGTGGGACTGTTCTCAGTATCATCTAAAAGTGCAGAATTAGTTTACACATGATCAACAGATGGCTACCTCTCTCAAATCCCTCACTGTTACTAATCAGATTGCTTATCCAAAATTCAGTACTTGAGCACAAATTTCCTCCAATTAGGATGGCAGTGATTAGCACTGCTGCCTCACAGCGCCAGGGGCCTGGGTTCGATTCCTGGCTTGGGTGACTGCGTGTGAAGTTTGCATATTCTTCCAGTGTCTGCGTGGGTTGCCTCTGAGTGCTCCAGTTTTCTCCCACAGTCCAAAGATATGTGGGTTAGGCTGATTGGCTATGCTAAATTGCCCCTTAGTGTCAGGGGGTTAGCAGGGTAAATAAGTGGGGTTATGGGGATATGGCCTGGGAGGGATTGTGATCGGTGCAGACTCGATGGGCCAAATGGCCTCTTTATTTGCATGCATCAATATGCAGCTGTCTCAAAATAATTGTTGATTTCACATCAGGTCAAGTCCATTACCTTGTGAATTGAAGTGGCCGTCCCGATCTATGCAGTGCTTAGAGGTTCAAACTTATTTTCAGTACAGTGTTACTTCAAACTTGTACAAGGGTGTTCAAGGTTTTTATTTATTGCAGCTCTTACTGTTGGGTATACGGCAACATATGTCAGAATAAATCTACTTTCTCTATTCAGATGCTAGTTCAAGTAGTTCCACTCGACAGCAAGATTTTCTTTTCCAATTCAATGTTTTGTTTTTTTCAAGAACCAGGAGCCTGCAGGAAAATACAAGGAAGGCAATGGCCGAGGGGTATTATTGCTGGACTATTAATCCAGAAACTCAGCTAATGTTCTGGGGACCTGGGTTCGAATCCTGCCACAGGAGATGGTGGAATTTGAATTCAATAAAAAATATCTGGAATTAAGAATCTACCGATGATCATGAAACCATTGTCGATTGTCGGAAAAACCCATCTGGTTCACTAATGTCCTTCAGGGAAGGAAGTCTGCCGTCCCTACCTGGTCTGGCCTATCCAGAGCCGCAAATGTGGTTGACTCTTAATTGCCGTTGGAAATGGCAATAAATGCTGGAAAGCCAGCAACACCTCTGTCCCAAGAATGAATAAGAAAAAACTTAATTGCATGATAACACAAAAACTGCTGTGCCTTGGTTGCTGAAAACTAAGTCATACAAGATGGACATTAATAATTCTTAGTGGAAAGTGAACATTTTTAATATTATGCCTCAAGTTGAATGATCAGAACAGGTTCGGATAGAAAATGTAAATAAATCGCTGAAGCACAGTAGAGCACACCAAAATAAATTCCCTTTCCGACAATGTTTGTCGAGAATCTTTGGCTGGTGAAAGCACGTCAGCTAGAAAAAGCTCTCAACTTTAATCAACATGCTAGCACTTCAATGCCCCTTTGCAGGTCAATTTGATGGAAAGTGTTAACTTCAAAGCTGCTATTCTATTTTTCCTCTCTAAATTCAGTGACCATAGTCAAGAAGCACAATGCGAGTACAAGGTTTATCTTCACCCACGGAAATTGAGATTGATCTCTTTAAAGAAGTGGAATCAATCTTTTTGGGTCACCTGCTGAAGAGCCAACTAACTCAATGGTGGCCCCGGTTTTTATCTACCAGCAACACTTCTGTTCTCGAGAATGTTTATTACATCATTGCTGTCAACCGGAACAAAGTGCTCTTTTCACACTATAGCAAGCAACTCCAGCGAAACGGAGGTCAATTGGGGCCAACTGAAAAATCTTCCAGTGATTGGATTCCGAGCTGGGTTTGGATCAAGGTTTTTTTTTAAAAACGTGAGGAAAGAAAGGTGGAGAGAGATGATCATTGTTGTTGGAAGCCAATCACTGCCACTCGATGACTTATCACAGGAATTTCTTATTGCAGCCCTGTCCAGTCACTGGCCGTTTCACCATGAGGCCTGAGAGAGTGTGATTTGTTGACAAATATACTGCTCACATTGCTTTGACCACGAGAGGAAAAAAAAATCAACCAGATCTTCCTCAAGTACTGTAACGGTCAGGTGATTTCTTGAAAGAGGCCTGCTTGATGACAGTTCCAAAGACCATTTGGTCGTGGTAAATTGCTCCCAGGTATATCAATGCATGCATTGCAAGTGTTAAACTCCCCAAAGCAAGCTTCGAGATAGTCAACTGGGGCTTTCCCCCTCTGTTACGCAATCTATGCTACTTATATGAACCTCACAGTAGCTAATTAGAGTGACATTGGATGTAGTATGGAGATCGACAACTTCCTAAACCCTGATAGGAATAGAAACTCACTGTGCAATGTAAAGATAGGTAAAAATATTTAAGAAACAAAGCCTTGAACCAGACTGCCTCTTTCTGTATGGTGGGCAGACTGGAATACTCCAAACAAAAACAATATTTCTGTTGGGATATTTTATTTAATACATTTAACTAAAGCAATATACAACAAAGCCAAACAGGACAGAATCAAGAATACATTCATCAACCAAGGGAACAACAAACTGAAGTTTGTGCAGAAATTAAAAGCAGGCTAAGATGGGACTGATAAATAGGAGGGAAATTCGCATGGAAATTCAAAATAAATGCTGTTGCATCAAGCTTGCCTTGCTGATAATCTAGGTTTCTGCTTGCATCTCTACAGCAAATTTCACTAGAAGAGCTTAACAATCCAACACTATAATTCCCAAAGAACTATACAGTACTATTTCCTCCTACATTTGTTGAACAATGTTGTTTCACTTTTGGTTTCATATAGTTATATTAGGTCCTCGAGTAAAGTTGCGGTTATGGACCTGAAAAAAGCGACTAAGTGAAGGAACTAACTGAATCGTAGGTTCGCATAGGAATCAACACAAAAGCCAAACTTTGGTTCTTTTGGATAATTCTTGTCTGGAAAACAATGTACAAGTTGTTGCATTACTGCATTCCAGACAAAGTAACTTGCAAAATAAAATACAACATTAAATATTAAAGATATACAAGGACCCGAGCGAGAGCGGGGCAAAGGCGAGAGAGTGGCGAAGAGGGGAGTTGGCATGTCAGCTACGACTCTCACCAACTTTTATAGATGCACCATAGAAAGCATTCTTTCTGGTTGTATCACAGCTTGGTATGGCTCCTGCTCTGCCCAAGACCGCAAGAAACCACAAAAGCTCGTGAATGTAGCCCAATCCATTACACAAACCAGCCTCCCACGCATTGACTCGGTCTGTACTTTCCGCTGCCTCGGCAAAGCAGCCAGCATAATTAAGGACACCACACACCCCGGACATTCTCTCTTCCACCTTCTTCCATCACAAAAAAGATACAAAAGTCTGAGGTCACGTACCAATCAACTAGAGAACAGCTTCTTCCCTGCTGCCATCAGACTTTTGAATGGACCTACCTTGCATTAAGTTGATCTTTTTCTACACCCTAGCTATGACTAACACTACATTCTGCACTCTGTTTCCTTCTCTATGAACGGTATGCTTTGTCGGTATAGAACATAAGGACATAAGAACTAGGAGCAGGAGTAGGCCATCTGGCCCCTCAAGCCTGCTCCGCCATTCAATAAGATCATGGCTGATCTTCTTGTGGACTCAGCTCTACTTACCCGCCCGCTCACCATAACCCTCAATTCCTTTACTGTTCAAAAATGTATCTATCCTTGCCTTAAAAACATCCAATGAGGTAGCCTCAACTGCTTCACTGGGCAGTGAATTCCACAGATTCACAACCCTTTTATGTGAAGTTCCTCAACTCAGTCTTAAATCTGCTTCCCCTTAGTTTGAGGCTATGCCCCCTAGTTCTCGTTTCACCCACCAGTGGAAACAACTTCCCTGCTTCTATATTATCTCTTCCCTTCATAATCTTATATGTTTCTATAAGATCTTCCCTCATTCTTCTGAATTCCAATGAGTATAGCCCCAATCTACTCAGTCTCTCCTCATAAGCCAATTCCTCTCAACTCCAGAATCAACCTAGTGAATCTCCTCTGCACCCCCTCCAGTGCCAGTATATACTTTCTCAAGTAAGGAGACCAAAACTGTACACAGTACTCCAGGTGTGGCCTCACCAGCACCTTATACAGCTGCAACATAACCTCGCTGTTTTTAAACTTCATCCATCTAGCAATGAAGGACAAAATTCTATTTGCCTTCTTAATTACCTGCTGCACCTGCAAACCAACTCCTTGAGATTCCTGCACAAGGACACCCAGACCTCTCTGCACAGCAGCATGCTGCAATTTTTTACCATTTAAATAATAGTCCATTTTGCTGTTATTCCTACCAAAATGGATGACCTCACATTTACCAACATTGTACTCCATCTGCCAGACCCTCGCCCACTCACTTAGACTATCTATATCCCTTTGCAGACTTTCAGCATCCTCTGCGCACTTTGTTCTGCCACCTATCTTGGTGTCATCTGCGAATTTTGACACACTACACTTGGTCTCCAACTCCAAATCATCTATGTAAATCGTAAACAATTGCGGTCCCATCACTGAGCCCTGAGGCACACCAGTAGTCACTGATTGCCAACCAGAAAAACACCCATTTACCCCCACTCTTTGCTTTCTATTAGTTAACCAATCCTCTATCCATGCCAATACATTACCCGTAACACCGTGCACCTTTATCTTATGTAGCAGTCTTTGGTGTGGCACTTTGTTAAATGCCTTCTGGAAATCCAGATACACCACATCCACAGATTCCCCACTATCCACTGCACATGTAATGTTCTCAAAGAATTCCACCAACTTAATCAAACATGACCTTCCCTTCATGAACCCATGCTGCGTCTTACCAATGGGACAATTTATATCCGGATGTCTCGCCATTTCTTCCTTGATGATAGATTCAAGCATTTTCCCTACTACAGAAGTTAAGCTAATTGGCCTATAGTTACCTACCTTTTGTCTACCTCCTTTTTTAAACAGTGACGTCACATTTTCTGTTTTCTAGCGCGCACGAGACAATATTTTTCACTGCATACTAATATATGTGACAATAATAAATTAAATCAAAGATTGCCAAAGAGAGTATGAATGTCGAGAGAATGTAGGAGAGAGAAAGGCAATGAGGGAAAGGAGAGAGTGATAAAGAAAGATGAGTGGTTTAGTTCTAATTCAAAAATAAACTGTATTTGAACTTGCACATTTTTTTTGGCGAGGCAAGAAATGGTCAAAAGAACCAGATTGCAGCTTTAACGTGGATTCCTGTAGAAATTCATGTTTCACGTAAAGCTGTTTCACTTTAAGTATCTATTTTCAGGAATGCAACTATAACTCTGGACACACTGCACTGATTTTAGATTGACCAGGCCCCATCTATTAGCAGAAGGTGGTCGAAGTAGGTAGCGACTGAAGTCTCAGAACTACTGGTACGGACCATCTTCTGTCACTAGATGGAGCCCATAACTTCAGTCAGACCCTGAGGACAAAGACAAGAACAAAGGGTGGAGCCTTGAGTCGCCAGTGGCAGGAGAAAGAGGGATGACCACCAAGGTGGAAACACTTGCAGGAAAAGTGATGTGAGCAGACAGGCGAAGAGGAGGTCTGCCGCAAACAAAGTTAGTGAAACTGACAACATTAATAAAGGACTGTTAATTTATTCATTTAAAGGCATTCAAGTGAAACAACATCGAGTCGGCATTAGTGGGAACTTATTAGACCAATTTGTAGCCGCAGTATGCACTCTCTCTTGCAATTCCCCATCTGAACGATATCCAATCTTATTCAGGCCAGAGTACAAGCCAGGCAAAACTAAGGCATTTCCTTAAAGGAAGAGAAGCAGAGGACTTGAATGCACAACACCAGCCCAGTGACTCAATTTATCTTGTGCTTTTAGTGGACAGTTTCAGAGTTGCAGTGGTGTGGGAATGTGTCATCAGCTCAGCCGTTCCACTTGGCCGAAGGCGCACTAGGGTAGGAGACTGGAAAGGAAACCCAATGAGAGGCATTCTGTTGGGAAGTGTCTAGACCTATGGATATTACCCAAGGGTCAGTGGCAAATGAGCCTCCCAAAACTTAACCTAAATTCAAATTTGCACAGATTTGTACCAGACAGCAACTTGCAAAGGAGTGTGTCCCTGCAAGGCTCAATACCTTCAGAAATGGAGAAGAAAAATTTTTTAAAACAACAAACTTTAAACAATTGCAGAATACATGAAAAAATTATCTTCAGTCCACCATGATAACAAAACAATTACTTTTTAACGAACACGAGTAGAAAATCATTAAAGACTAGCAGAGACCAGGTGGGAGACTGCTCAATTTTTAAAATATAAACTATAGTCCAAGAATCATTTTATAGGGTAATTAAAGGTAATTGTGGGAGCAGTACAATGCTATATCCAGTAAAAAAAAGTTGTCCTTCCTTTTAATATAAATACGTTAATTATAGCCAATGCTCTGTATGCACACTAATAAGTGACTGTTTGATTAATTAAGAAATAAAGATCCAAAGGAAACTGACAAGGCCCCAAAATTTACCTTGCCAGCTTGTACAGATAAATGATTTCTCGTCCCAAATGACAACGTGGAGTACTTACTACATTATCAAGAGTTTAATAAAAATGATTTTACACAAGGAGGGCTTTGCCTTTTTCATTTTTAATCTGTTTTGCACGGCTAGTTGGCATAGATACTTTGAACGTGGCCATGTAGCAGATGGAGAAACAGCATTAAGTCAAAAGGCCTCTATGTATACAACAATTCAATATCATCTCCACATCAGCTGGCAATTTTAATTCACAGGAATCTTTTCAACCATTTGTTAAACATGGACAAAATCATTTAGCATTATCCCCAGATACCCTACCAATGAAATTATAATTCAATTTCATGATGCAAGATAGCATTAAAAATTCTGAAATATTGAAAAACCACTCAAAAATTTCTGTGAACCAATTATGCTTGTCCCTGTCCAAACACCCAGTTGTTCCATTTTCGATGCTGAAAATCTTTCCTTTAAACAGTTAATTCACTTTTTTCTATGTTTTGTTACTTCCTCTTCATCAACTCCCTTGTACCACATACATCTCAGTTAAAGAGGAGAAACATATTCTGAAGCGTTGTTGATTAGTGGTAAGGATGCATCATTTTTGAGAGTCCATTTGGTTGTGGGAGAGGTGGAGACAGAAGAAAGCAGAGATTTGGTAGGTGATCAAGAGGGTGAATGACCAAGTCCTGACCCTGATGCTCTCACATTTCGGAGGTTCAAAACAAAAGATGGGAGAGAATGTGTTCATGTTAGTCTTTGTCTTCGCACAAGTTTACACCTGCCAGGAATGAACTTCAAAATCTACAAAGAGCTTGAGCTTGGCACTGAGGTCGAATCCCGACCTCCATAAATCTAATAGTTACATAATTCAACCAATATTATGATTCAATATTCAGAGTGTCTGAAAATCTGGACAATGAACCATCTGAACTGATGATTTCAGTTGGGTCGTTAAAGTATCACAGCATTCAAGTACTTCTGGGCTAAGGAAGAAATTATTAGGAGATGTACCTGTTAATACTTTGTCTGTATAATGTGTGGGCTAGGTACATTCCACAATGGCAAAAATTGAATAGGATCTGATCAGGAAACAAGTTTGACAATTCAGACACACCTTTACCATTTTAACGTTTTTTTAAATTTAATGATAGAGTAAATTGCTGTGATCAGTTTCTAAACACTGAGGAGCCTGCTGACAGCCTTCTAAACATTTGTGCATTGCCCAGTAATGGCACTGTCCATTGCATCAGAACAGAGCAAATTCTCAGGAAAAAAAATGCCTGTTCATTTTTGCCTCCATTTGTGTAGTCAAGATTATAGCATTTTCATCTCCCAATAGCACATAAGCTATTACCTCTGTTAAATCTGACATCTCCATTTATTTAAAGCAGTAATGAATCTTCCTGACAGGAGCTAAATAGACCAAGATGCTCAAGACATGTTTTATGTGGTGCTTGCCATGTGAGATGAAAAAAGCTAACCACTTTCATTCATTATTTAACTCCCATTAAAAAAGTAAATCCAGAGAATGGCATTTACGCTCCACTCCACACAGTATACTGTTGCTCTGGGTACCGCATGTTGAAGAAAATTAGTTCCCAGCATCCCCATTTAAAAGGTCGTCATCAATGATTCATATGGATCAGCTTACTACTGGCAGGGAGACGGCAATGAAACCTTCTCTCTTGGGCACTTTGAACTTTTCTGCTTGTATCACAAGGCGAATAACACCTGGTGCTCTGGTTAGACTATTCCTTTCAAGAAACTGCCCTATCCCATGTCAAAATATCAACTTGCAGCAGTATCATAGATACTGGCTGTGCATCAAAAATGGATAGAATTTCACAGATATAAAATGTAACATGCATCCTTTTTCTATTTGACTGATTGATGTTTTTCAATAGGACATCCAGTTCATCAATGGGAAGGGATAAAACAGTGGCCAACACAGTGAAACCAGCAAAACGAGTTAGTGCAAGAGTAACTGCAACAAGCGCAAAACAGAGCCTTAGTTCTGCAAGTCTGTGTGGAGTTTGCATGTTCTCCCCGTGTCTACGTGGGTTTCCTCCCACATTCTGAAAGACGCATTGGTTAGGTGCATTGACCCGAACAGGCGCCAGAGGGTGGCGACTAGGGGAATTTCACAGTAACTTCATTGCAGTGTTAATGTAAGCCTTACTTGTGACTAACAAATAAACTTTAACTTTACTTTGCCCATAAGTCAATATAAATGATCTCTGACATCAACTCTCCGTGCATGTTTGTGATGGAATACCTCACCCCTACATGCAAATAAGTAAAAGATGTCAGTGCCAAACACTGTCTAAAAAAAGTCTAAAGGGTAAAAGGTGAGAGAAATATATAAATGGATCTGATTAATTAACACCACATGTCTTGTTGGAGGTTTCTCATCATAAATGCTACATCCAATCAGGCAGGAATAATGAAAAGAGCAACTATGATAATTAGATTAATTACAGGTATTTATCATACACACTGAAATTCATTCTGCATCTCTGGTACAAATGCAGGGGCGAGAAAAAAACTAGACATTAAACTCAAGCACAAAGAGGGTCTTTTGCTGCTGTACTGCCTAACTGCACGGAGGAAAACTAAAAACATAGAAGTTCTGGTGTTAGCTCTCAGAGTAGCTGAGCCCAAGTCCCCTCGAAGTGCCAGGAAACGTCAGTCAAAGCAGGTTAGTGAGCACCAGCGGATTATAACAGTGGGAATAAAAGGACTTTGAGCTACTCTCAAAATAACAGAACATCTCCTTCGCCAAGTCTGCACTAGTCTTGCAGGCACCAAAATTTTCCAAACTATTTACATGCACAAGCTAAACAGACATGGCAAAACTGCTTTCCCATAATAACAATGCTGCAATCTGCCAAAGACAGCAATCAGGATTGAACACATTCAGTTCCTGCTCTCTTCCTCCCCCCCAAACACAATATCCATGATGGCTACAAAATGCAAACAGTTAAAGATGAACAGTTGCATTTACAGCTCTCTACTTCGCTGCATGAAAGATGTCTTCATAGGTTTGAAAAAATTTAGTTTCACAGATTTCGCTGTGTCCAAAGAAATTGGAGGAATCGAGGACCTGAACAAGATTCATGACTTGCACACAACATCCACGTCAGTATAAAAATATACTTGCTTTTAGGTTTGTTACAGTATCCATCCTTTCACTAATGAGGGACATAAGACTTCATAGATCTATGAATTGTGAAGGAACAGGTACCAATTCATACAGGACAAGAACTCAGATATGCACAAGGTGCACAGGAAGTTAGATACATGTATCAAAATGCAGTGCACGCGACATACTTAAAAATCTAAGGGAACCCACCATGAATAAGATCCTTTTGGAAAAGCTAGAGTATGGCCAATTCTGGGCTTTAGGAAGGGAATGGAGGCTTTGGACAGGGCACAGAAAAGATTTACTAGAATAGCTCTGTGGTAGACTACAGTTGCGCCTTTGTCCTGTCTGGACCACCGTTGTTGTGTTTGTCATGCCTGGACACATCCCCTGCTGGCTCCTCCCCTTGTCACCTAGTATAAAGGTGGCTGTTTCCTCCCCCTTGTTCAGTTCGGGTCGGTTATCTGTTAGGATATGCTCCTAGTTCTGTAATGAATAAAAGCCTACAGTTGTATTGGCACACAAGTAGTCTTTTGCCTAATTGATAGCGCTTCAAGTTCCTGGAATGAGGGCTGACAGTTGCCCAAAGATTGCAGAAAAACATAAGAAACAAAGGAAAGAGAAGTAGGCCATTTGGTCCCTCGACCTTACACTGCCACTCACTAAGATCATGACTAATCTGACTTTAATCTCAACAAGAACATGGGTACAAGACTAACCGGATTTATTTGAGAAGTAGTGTCGATGGTGAGAATGGCCTCCAACTGTGTAATATTCTATGATTCCATACTTTCTGCTTATATTGTTATGGTGAAATTAAAGTGATGGACACAAAATGGTTACCTGGCACACACAATGGTTACCTGGGAAGCGACATTAAAATACACTGACTTTTAGCACAGAGTTACACAAAAAGTTAAAACCTGCAGTATCTGAATTGCTGCAGGAAGCTGGTCAGAGCTTGAGGCACTTTAGATAAGAGCAGACCCAGAACAATGAGTCTGACAATAAGGTCAGCCACAGATGGGGACATAAATACATAAATGTAACTAGATCAGCCACAGAATGTATAGATCGAAACCAGTCATTGATAGAGGACATAACTGCATAAATGTATCCATTCTATGAACAATGATATGTTAACTGTCCATGCCCGTACCTGTCTGCTTGCAACGGTGTGTTAACTATTGATATCTGTATCTGTCTACTCAATTTGTAACGATGCATTAACGGCTAATGACCGTACTGCCTATTGCCTAAAAGATATAAAAATGATCAACTACCATTGTGTAGTTGAGAAGGTAGCTGCCAAGTACTGCGTAGTACCAGTGCTTTCTCCCAAAGCTTTGTCCGAAATAAAACTATTATTGGAACCTCCAAGTCTGACTCCGAAGTGGTAAATTTCCCACAACAATATCAACGTGAAGGCAGGAGGTGTGAAGCAGTGTATGGTACGAGGGGAACTGTCCCACTGAATGATCCCAATTTAAGACGAAGCAAGCACAATAGACTCATGTAATTTGTTGCATATATTAATTCCACTGGCATCTCCTCAAAGATGTGGAGATGCCGGTGTTGGACTGGGGTAAACACAGTAAGAAGTCTCATAACACCAGGTTAAAGTCCAACAGGTTTATTTGGTAGCACAAGCCACTAGCTTTCGGAGCGCTGCTCCTTCATCAGTGAGTTAAAGACGACATCCCCTACGGACAAGCCCTCCGTATACACAGGATCTGCTCAGCTGAGGAGGATCGCAACAGACACCTCCAGATGCTGAAAGATGCCCTCATAACAGGATATGGCGCTCGACTTATCGATCGACAGTTCCGACACGCCACAGCGAAAAACTGCACCGACCTCCTCAGAAATCAAACACGGCGGACAGAGTACCCTTCGTTGTCCAGTACTTCCCCGGAGCGGAGAAGCTACAACATCTTCTCCGGAGCCTTCAACATGTCATTGATGAAGACGAACATCTCGCCAAGGCCATCCCCACACCCCCACTTCTTGCCTTCAAACAACCGCACAACCTCAAACAGACCATTGTCGGCAGCAAACTACCCAGCCTTCAGGAGAACAGTGATCACGACACCACACAACCCTGCCACAGCAACCTCAGCAAGATATGCCAGATCATCGACACGGATGCCATCATGTCACATGAGAACACCATCCACCAGGTACACGGTACCTACTCTTGTAACTCGGCCAACATTGTCTCCCTGATACGCTGCAGGAAAGGAAAGGCATGGTACATTGGGGAGACCATGCAGACGCTACAACAACAGATGAATGAACACCGTTCGACAATCACCAGGCAAGTGGGTTCTCTTGTTGGGGAACACTTCAGCGGTCACGGGCATGCGGCCTCTGATCTTCAGGTAAGCGTTCTCCAAGGCAGCCTTCATGACACACGACAATGCAGAGTCGCAGGGCAGAGACTAATAGCCAAGTTCCGCACACATGAAGACGGCCTCAACCGGGATCTTGGGTTCATGTCAGACTATCTGTAACTCCAACGACTTGTCTGGGCTTGCAAAATCTCACCAACTGTCCTGGCTGGAGACAATACACATCACTTTAACCTGTGCTTAACCCTCTCTCCATTCACATTGTCTGTATCTTTGAGACTTGATTACCTGTAAAGACTCGCATTCCAACCATTATTTTGTAAATTGAATTTGTGTCTTTATATGCCCTGTTTGTGAACTGAAATCCCACTCACCTGATGAAGGAGCAGCGCTCCGAAAGCTAGTGGCTTTTGCTACCAGATAAACCTGTTGGACTTTAACCTGGTGTTGTGAGACTTCTTACTGTATCTCCGCAAAGCTCATTGCTTGCACTTATTTTTATGGGAAATGTTAGGATTTGACAAGAACCAAATCAAAAATATACATGAAATTTACTAGCCTAAGGAAATTTCACAAAGTCCATGACCCAAGATTTGATTTTGCAAGAACACAATGTAGTGCTGAGCCCAAAATAAAATTGGACATTTGAAATTCAACAGTTGGGCACTCTAAATTAAACTACAATCAGTTCCAGCAAAAATCAGACCTAGCCAATGTTCGAATATACAGAACTCAAGAGACAGGTTGCCGGGGCATGACTGGATCAGGCCCCGATTACCCATTAACTGATCCTTACTCCGAGTTGAAATGCACTGGCCTATTGTCCGCAGCCCCTGATAACCCATCAAGTGATCCCCGTTCCTATTTGATATGCATGGGCGTATTATCTGCAGCCGAGATACGGCCAGACTCCAAGGCGCCCAGGGCGGGCTCAGGTGTCCTGTCAACAGGGCATCAACTAGATCATTGGGCACTGAGACCCCGCCTCCCGAGATCCCATTGGCAGAAGGCCAAAGGCAGGTGGAAGTAGTAGTACATGACCACAGGGGGATAAAATAGGCACTCCGGACATCTTGGGAGCAAAGACCCGAGACGGGAGACGACCGATACCAGATCAGTGAAGGAAGGAAAGAAGCAAGGAAGATACAGCCAGCGAGAATCACCTTCACCAAGCCATTTTTACGGGCAGTACAGCCAAATCCTGGGTGTTTCTTGTATACATAGTGGGTAAATTGCGGGTTAAATATATTTAATAAAGTTTGTTGTGTTATATCTGTACCTGGACTTTGTTCTTCTCATAAATAAAGGCACCTGGGTAAAACTTTGATTAAGAAGCTGGTTGCAGTATCTGAATTAGACAGATACAAGAAATAGGAGTAGACTTTATGGTCCATCAAGTCTGCTCACCCATTCAATACGACCATGGCTGATCTCCGGTTTCAACTCCACTTTTCCACCCGCTCCCCATATCAACTGATTCCCCGAGACACCAAAAATGTCCATCCCATCCTTAATTATAATCAATGGTGGTTCTATGTATGTCATTAGTTCCCATGTGGTCCATGACAACTGGATCCTCCCCTTCCTAAATCATTTAAAAGACTACATAACACCACAAAATATTAGCATTTGTTTCAAAATCCATGAAACAAAACTTTTGCTTTTCACTTCTGCAGGTATGGGATACAAGCACCATAATCTGCATTGCTGACAGAATGTGTACTGCTGTCAAGATATGTAACTGGTCATCTAATAATATGCAACACAGGAAGTAGTCATTTGGTCCATCTTTGAAAGAGCTTTTATTGGCACCATTCCGCTGCTCCGTCCTCATAGCTGTGCAATTTCTACCTTTTTAAATATATATCAAATTCCCTTTTTAAGTATATTATTGAATCAGTTTGTCCCACTCTTTCAGGCACTGCATTCCCGTTCAGAGAACGTTCACTCAGCTGATTCCAGGGATGAAGGGTCTGTCTAATGAGGAAAAGTTGAGCAAATTGGGCACGTACTCATTGGAGTTAAGAATAAGGCATGATCTTATTGAATCAAGATTCTGGGGCTTGATTGGGTAGATGCTGAGAGAATGTTATGGGGGAAATCTAGAAATGGGGGATAAAATTTAAAAATAAGGGTTTGCCGTTCAAGACAGAAATGAGAACGAGTCTATTCGCTGAGGATCATTAGTTTTTGGCAATCTCTTTCCCAGTGAACAACATTGACTGGGTCATTCAAGACGGAGTTAGATTTTTGATCAACAGGAGGGTATTGGGGGGGAGAGACAGGAAAGTGGAGCTAAGATCACAATTTGATCAGCCATGATCTAATTGAGTAAGCAGCATGATCTACTCCTGCTCCTATTTCTTATGATCTTTATGTTTTAAAACATCTAATCTTTTCCCTGGTTCTTTTATCTGTGTCCTCCGGCTACCAGCCCTCCTGCTAGTGGAAACTGTTTCTCCTTATCTGCTCAATAAAACCTCAATTTAAATCTCTCCTTGATATTGTCTGCACCAAGGAGAACAATGTTTCAGACCTTTCCAAAAAAGGTACAACAGCTGCATTATATTCAGTCCAAATTCACCATGAATAACATTCTGCCCATGGTAAATCTCTACATACTACACTGAAGTGATAAAATTACAGCTGAGCCCCTGTCAGAGCACATTGATTCAAAATTACCATATCCTGTGCACTGGAGTGTGAGATGGTAGTGTTATTAAGACATGATTATATTTGGCTATTCCAATGCTAAGTTATATGCTGCATGAATGTAGAAAAATAAATAACATTTGACTTCTCCTTTCAATTACAAATTGTATGATCTCATTTATTTTAGCATTTAAATATCGTCCCGTTAAAATAGAAAAAGAGCCAGGTTTCTAAGAGAAAAATTGAGTTCCAATTGTTCATTATCTGCGAAGCATATTTAAAAGGTCAAATTCTACCCTACATCTAAATGTCACTTTTCCAACGCTAGCTGTAATACAATGACATTTAAAGGATCAAGAAAAAGGTTAAAATATTCCTATAAATCTGTATTCTTAAAATTTTCTATTTTGCTTAGTTCCAGTGAAATGTCATTCTTCAACTGACAGGAAGGTTCTTCACTGCGCCTTGTATATATGTATGTATACATTTTTAAAATTTATTTCCACTGTCAGAAATATCCCATGCCAAGGCTCTGTGACCAAGTCCTACTGATCACCTGAAGCGCAATAAAGCTGTCTGGAGAAGGGAACCTGCAAATTAAAATGTCTAAAAATTATTTTTCCTTGAACTTCAATTTTAATTACAAAGGAATCAAAAAAGAAAAGAGCATGCTGTTATTAAGCTCATTGAGTATAACCAAAAGTAGAGTTTTTTTTTAAAAAAAGAATCTCATCTTTGTTAGTTCAGATGACTGTGCTTCTTAAAGGGTACTGTACTGGAAAGCCACCCGAGTTCTAAATGCAATAAGAGCAGATTGCTGGAATTTCATTGTCTCTGGTTTCAGGAGAAATGCCTTGGCCGAGTAGCTCTGTCTATTTCTGCATTCCTGGTCTGAATTTTCACTGACGTGAAGAATTCTCTAATTTCTTGCTCGAGATGTGGCTGTCCACGAGTATGCTGTATCTGGTTGGCAGGCTGGAAGTTGTCCAGGCCAGGAGGCGACACCTTCAGAGGGTCTTCTTTCAAACTGCAGCTCTCATTAATCAAACCCAGGTCAAGGCTGTGGAGGATTTGGGACCCAAGACGGTGCAGTGCAAACATTGTTATTTGATCTGCTTGAAGTGCTTTTCTCCACAAGACCCCCTATTTAAATTCTACTCGCCTGCCTCCTCACCATATCTTTCAATATAGCTCTTGCAGATACAATTATTGGGTTGAAAAGCTACTGTTACACCACAGTAGAGGTTCAACTGGAAATATCTTGACTTCAGCCCTGCATGAATCAAAGTCAATTATACCTATTAAATCCAACCATTTTTGGACTGTAATCCTTGAGCCTGTTCCACCTTTAATTGAATTTATGGTTGACCTAACTCCATATGCCGACCTCTCCCTCGGTACCTTTAGTTAATAAAAATTTATCAGTTAAAAAATAAGCAACTGACCTACCATCGATGACCATTTGCAGATGCAAGTTCCAATCTTCTACCAGCCTGTGAGAGTGTATAGAGGTGCTTCCTAACTTCACTATTGAAAGGTTGCTCCATAACTTTTGAGGGATATGGGTCAAATGTGGGCAATTGGGACTAACTTAGGGGTTTAAAAAAGGGCAGCATGGACAAGTTGGGCTGAAGGGCCTGTTTCCATGCTGTAAACCTCTATGACTATGACTATACCCTCCAATCTCAGATTCCTTAAGATTTGAGGGTATAGTATAAGCAGAAACAATTTCTCTCTATTGATCAGAATATCTTATGGATGAAATCACTCCTCGACCATCTAAATTCCAGAGAATACAATCCTAGTTTGTGCAATCTCTTCTCAGAATTTAAACTTGAGAGTTTAGGTGCCATTCTGGTAAATCTACGCAACACTTTCTCCAAGGCCACTGTATCCATTGTAAAATGTGTTGCCCAGAACTACTCCCAGCATTCCAGTTGTGGTCTAATCATGGCTTTGTATAGTTGTATTACAATTTCTACCCCCTTGCATTCTAGTCCTCTCAATGTCATGACCAGAATTCCATTAGCCTTTTTGATTATATTTTGTACTTGCTCGTGGCATTTTACTGATCTTTATACCCAGACCTCTGTGTCTCTTTGGAGCTCCACTGCGTTTCACTTGCCCCTATTTAGAAAGTATTCTGGTCTGTTTGTTGGATGACCTAACATTTGCCGATACTGAAATCTATTTGTCACAGTTTTGTCCATAATCTGTCAACATCTCCTTGTAATTTTATGCTTCCATCGACACTGCTTACAATACCACCTATCTTTTTGACAGAGCCAAACTTCAACATGTGGCTTTCTATTCCATCATTTATGTCGATAATAGTGAATAAGGGAGGTCCTAATTCAGATTCCTGTGGGACACAACTAGTCATTTCTGGCCAATTACAGATTCTACCCATTTTCCCTAATTTGTTTCCTGATCAGCCAACTTCCAGGCCAATAATTTGCCCTCAATTTCATGAGCCCCAATTTTAACAGTCTCTTATGGAGACTTTATCAAATATCCACTGGAAATCCACATAAACAACACTCAGGGGCATTCCCATCCATTAGAAGGGCAGAAGTGGGGACGCTTGCTGATGGCTGCACAATGTTCAGCACCATTCGCAACTCCTCAGACTCCTCAGTCCATGTCCAAATGCAGCAAGACCTGGATCCAGGGTTGGGCTGATAAATGGCAAGTAAATTCGTGCCACACAACAGCTAGGTAACGGCCACCCCTAACAAAAGCGGATCTACCATCCCCCCATGACATTCAATTACATTACCACTGCTAAATCCCTCACCATCAACAGCCTGGAGGTTACCACTGACCAGAAACTGAACTATACTAGCCATATAAGCAATGTGGTTACAAGAGCAGGTTGAAGACGAGGAATCCTACAGCGAATAAATGATCTCCTGAATCCACAAAGCCTGTCCACCATCCACAAGGCGCAACTCAAGAGCGCAATAGAATATTCTCCACTTGCCTGGATGACTACAGGTCCAACAACATGAGGTTTGACTGCTACCCCTTCCACAAACATTCAATCGCTCCACCACCAAAGCAGCATTTTGTACCATCTCAAAATGCAATGCAGGAACTCACCAAGATTCTTTCAGCAGCATTTTCCAAACCCATTTAGAAGGACAAGGGCAGCAGATATCTGGGAAGACCACCACCTGGAGGTTCTCCTCCAAGCCACTCACCATCCTGACTTGGAAACACACTGCTGTTCCATCACTGTTGCTGGGTCTAAATCCTAGAATTCCCTCCCTCGCAGCATTGTGATTATGCCTACACTACAGGGACAGCAGCGGTTCAAGAAGGCAGCGCAGAACCACCTTCTCGTGGGCAACTTGGAATAGGGAATAAGTGCCGGCCTAGCCAGCAATGCTCCCATCCCATAAATGTATTACAAAAGAACTATCAGGCTCATCAGGTTTGACCTGCCCCATTACAAATCAGTGATGCATCTCTTGAATCAGTTGAAAACTTTCAAGATGTTCGGTCACCCGATGTTGGGTCATAATTATGCAAGTTTAATGTTTTTCCTGGTCTAATACTGAAAGGATTACAGAAACCTACAAAATTACATTGCTTTTCTTCATCAAGTATTCCTGAAACAAATTAACATTTAAAATTTAATTTTTAACACTTTGGTGTTAAGCCTTTCAGTATTTAAGCATTCATTACTAACTAACTTAGTGCCACAACAGCTTGAAATATTTTTCTGCATTATAGAGTCAGGAAGTCTTGATAATTGATGCTGCTGGGAGTTCACATCCTAATGTCATAGGTAGACATAGAAATGAGAAAAGAGTAGGCCCTTTGAGCCTGCTCCACCATTCATTCTGATCATGGCTGATCATCAAATTCAATATCCTGATGTTGCCTTCCCCCCCTAAATCCCTTTAGCCCCAGGAACGATATCTAATTTCTTCTTGAAATCACACATTTTGGCCTCAACTACTTTGTGGTAGTGAATTCCATAGATTAACCACTCTGGGTGAAGAAATCTCTCCTCACCTCAGTCCCAAAAGCTTTAGAACTTATCCTCAAACTAGTTCTGGACTCCCCCACCATCGGGAACATTCTTTCTGAATTTACCCTGTCTAACCCCGTTAGATTTTTATAAGCTTCTATGAGATCCCCTCTCAATCTTGTAAACTCCAATGTATATAATCCAAACATATTTAGTCGCTCCTCATATGACAGACCTGCCATCCGAGGAATCAGCCTGTAAACCTTCACTGAACTCCCTCTAATAGCAAGGACTTCCTTCCTTAGATAAGGACACCAAAACTGCACACAATACTCCAGGTGTGGCCTCACCAACCCCCTACACAATTGCAGTAAAGTATCCCTACACCCTCATCGCTTCACATCCTATACTCATATCTTCTCACTATGAAGACCAACATACCATTTGCCTTCTTTACTGCCCGCTGTACCTGTGCGCTTACTTTCAGCGACTGATGCACGAGGGCACCAAGGTCACGCTGAGTATCCACCTCTCTCAATTTACACCCATTCAAATAATAAATTGTCTTCCTATTATTCCTACCGAAGTGGATAACCTCACATTTATCCACTTTATACTCCATCTGCTATGTACCTGCCCACTCACTCAGCCTGCCCAAATCACACTGAAGCATCTCTGCATCCTCCTCACAGCTCACCCTCCCACCCAAGGTGGATTTTGCTCGAATCAACATTATCTTATTTATTTGTGTCATAAGTAGGCTTATATTAACACTGCAATGAAGTTACTGTGAAAATCCCCTACCCGCCACACACTGGCACCTGTTCAGGTACACAGAGAATTTAGCCTGGCCAATGCACCTAACCAGCACGTCTTTCAGACTGTGGGAGGAAACTGTAGCACCCGGAGGAAACCCACGCAGACATAGGGAGAACATGGAGACTCCACACAGACAGTGACCTCAGCCAGGAATCGAACCCAGGTCCCTCAGTGCTAACCACTGTGTCACCCTACTTCTAAGATCAGGGTTTCCTGTAACATCACTTTTAACAGTCACCAAGTGGACTCTCAAATCAATAGATTCGTGCAGCAACTCTTATATTTTACACTTCCCATTTTCGGACTGTGGGAGGAAACTGTAGCACCCGGAGGAAATCCACGCAGACACAGGGAGAACATGGAACCCCCACACAGACAGTGAGTCTGCACACTTTTGAACGGGAAATATTGGGATATGGTGGTAGGTGGGGGGGGGGGGGGGGGGGGGGGGGGGGGGGGGCCAGCATCAATTGTAGCATTCTGACTCTTGACATAAGCTGAGACACTGAAAGAACCCTGTGAATGTCATCCAGCCTTGGATGCACTGAAAAGGAACAATGAGACTGCAGGGTTTCACTCCAACAGGTCGTGAACAGTTTCCTGTGGCTTTTTCACATGTTCACTGGTACAACTTGTCCCAGTCTTGCTATTCATATGCCTAAACGTTACGTTATCATTTTCAAGATGCAATGCTTTTTCAACACTCTGAAATGCAACGGAGATAGATTTCTTTCTGAAAATAATTTTGGGATGCAGTGTATGAGCAATCTGAGACACGACATGTGGAGACTGATTGGATAAAGATGTTGACTTAGAAATTATGGTTTTCAAAGGTCCACATCACTGGTGTTTCTTTTGTCTCAATTCTGGGTCTGTTGTAAATTACGATCGATTGCTATTCGTCAATAGCTCCATTATCATTGTATCGTACGACTAGCAGGATGGTAGGCGAACTAGATGGGGTATGATATTTGTTTGTCCGGCAAAACAAGTTCCACTGGTCAGGACGAATGTTGCTGAATTTTTATACTGCATGGCTCAAGAACGATTGTATATTTTTTCTGCCATTTATTCATTAACCTCTTAAAGCCCAATCCAACAATTCCTGAACACAATGCACTATCTTTGTTGGTTCTTCCAAAAAAATTCTTGCCTTTCCTTTCCAACACTCATTCCATCTCCCTTTATATATTTTTAAAATATAGCTATCTGTAAATGATTTATTCTTAATTTCTCCATTCATGCAGTCATAAATTGTTGCAAGTTCAATCGTCAGTGCCAAGGAAGAATATTTACTTCCATTATCTATCTATACAGAGCGTGATAATTTTTGATTTTTCCATGGAGATGAAACCGCAAGCATTTTTTCCTTCCTCCAATTATCTAGAACAAATTGCAGCTGGCAAAATCCCAGTGGGCATCCATCTCTATGTAAGTGTACCATTTTCTCTCAAATTCGCCATTCCCTCTCCAGGTATTCTTTTCCTTCCAGTGAATCAGACAACTCTTGACATCAAAGTACATCAAAGTAAAAAAAAATGGACAACAGGAAATGCATCAAAATTACTTTGAATGACCTTTCGATAAGATTACCATTAACAAGACAGTGAAAGGAGGCAGCTAATTTAAATTCCATACCTAGTGTACTAAAATGACAGCAGTCTTATTAAACTCCTACCCTCCAGTTTCACAAAAAGGCTAATAAAATCTTGCCAATGAACAGTACAGAAATGGAACTGAGCAAATTTTCACTGTTTACATTTTGAGAGATGACTTTCATGCACAAGCCTCTTTTGTTTAATTATTAAAATGATAGACGCTATTCAAGCAAAATCAATTAACTGATAAAGGTATAAAACTAAGGATAAAGGACACCTTTAACTGCAGTTTAGCTCTGTTACTGTAATAGTGCCAATAATTGGAGGTACCTTTTACACAGTTAAAACATTTCTACAAAATTGTGCCAGGGAATTATTGCTTTCAGCATATCCCACCTTCAGTGCACACAGACTGCAAAGTTTTCTGCAGAAGATTTTTTCATCAACGTATCTTGTGAAATGCAACAGGGAAACACATCAATATTTACAACAGAAAACACATCAGGCATCATGGACTCATGTCCCTGCAATCAATCAAAAAAAAATGTGCAATACACACAGGACCATTTTGCCTCACTATCCTCTTTAAAACTTACCCCTCTAAACGAGCTTTTGGTCATCTGGCCCAAGGTCTCCTTCTGTGGCTCTATGTCATATTTTGTTTTCAATGCTTCTGTGAATTGCCTGGAGCCATTTGCTTACATTAAAGTTTGTTTTAAAACTGCGGCACTGCTGCTTCACAGTACCAGGGACCTGGGTTCGATTCCCGGCTTGGGTCACTGTCTGTGTGGAGTTTGCATGTTCCTTGCATGTCTGCGTGGGTTTCCTCCGGGTGCTCCGGTTTCCCCCCTCAGTCTGAAAGACGTGCTGGTTAGGGTGCATTGACCCGAACAGGCGCCGTACTATGGCGACGGGGGGAATTTCACAGTAACTTCATTGCAGTATTAATGTAAGCCTTACTTGTGACTAACAAATAAACTTTTTTAAAAAACTAAGTTGTTACATAAATACAAGTTGCGCTGCAAAAGTCTTAAACCATTTTTACAAGCAAGATGGGCTTCAATACTGGGTCGCTTTTAAAATGATGCATTGTTTCTCTTTGCTGTCAAACAATGGGGCGATATGATGTCAAATTTGGCCAGGGTGGACAACATAACGGTTGGCATGCTCAACTGTTCTGCAGTACATCCGTTCAATTGAATGATCCACAATCAGAAAAGTCCTGAGGACTTGGGGTTAGCAAGCCAACTGATGAGCAAATCAATCACCAATTTTCTCAAGGCCATCGGGCAGCCGGGGTCAGAAGTCATTTGTTCCTTTAATTTGGATTCTGTCGCTCAGGTTAATCTTATTTGCAGGATGCCACAAAATTGAAGCAGGTAGTGGTTCTGTTGGTCTCAAACCATGCTTCTCAGATGCCGCCTTTGTTGAATACCGTCAATTTGATGTCAGGAGTTTTCAAAAGAAAGTCAAGTCACTTCAGCATTTCATGACCATTCACGTCCTTAAAAAAATCTTCATTTTTTTGTTAATTTTCCTCGACTCCACACAATGTACACTGTCCAATTGGCATTCAGGATGAGAAGCCCTGCTAAGCAGACTTCAGTTCCCAGAATAAACAGATCAAAGGAAGATCAAGGGGTGTTATGAGGGAGCCCTGGATTTTAAAAAAAGTTAATTCATCAAGATCTAGCTTCTGTTAACTTTTGATTGATGACCTGACTTTTGAGATGGAATGATCAGATTTTGGCACGCCAAAAGTGTGATGCCAACCATAATGAGTGGCCCAATATCTGCAATGTGGAGTAACCCTGATATTTGCAACAAGCTTCACATTTCCAGCTGGCATTCATGGGTACTGCTCACTTGATCATGTCAACCCTGGCCACTGAAGTCTCAATTCCTTTTCAAGTGCCTCGATCCTCAGTACTACAGTAAAAATTGTTATCCATCACTCTTACCAAGCTTTAGTATCTGAAGATGTCGCTCATCCCTCAGTAAGTGGCACAAACATTTCCACTCTTACACAACCATTAAAAATAGTCAAACTCTCACAAGGGGGCATAACTATAGGGTTCGTGGTGGGAGATATAGGAAGGATATCAGAGGTAGGTTCTTTATGCAGAGAGTGGTTGGGGTGTGGAATGGACTGCCTGCAGTGATAGTGGAGTCAGACACTTTAGGAACATTTAAGCGGTTACTGGATAGGCAGATGGAGCACACCAGGATGATAGGGAGTGGGATAGCTTGATCTTGGTTTCAGATAAAGCTCGGCACAACATCGTGGGCCGAAGGGCCTGTTCTGTGCTGTACTGTTCTATGTTCTATCTCTCAGGTTGATGCGAGTAGACTCTCTGCCCACCCTTGCTCAGATCTCAACGCCATATTCCCTCGGTGATACTCACTAGATTCACATACTCTGCATCTCTCATGAGACCTCAACGCCCACATCACCATGACACAGTCCATGAGCTGACTGATTAAAAACATGGAACTCCAGGGTAACTGGCATTTTTGATTAACCGCTACCACCCATGCTGTAAAATAGAAAATTTACTGCACTTGTTCCGTCACCAGTGTGTGCAGAAATCAACTCTGGTTTGCTCTTCATGCAGCATAGCATTTTTGCCAACAGGTTTTCCTTTGGGTGTCTCTCTTTCCCTCATTCTTGTTGCCTTTGTGTGTCCACAAATTGTATTAAAAATGCCAAGCAGGCAGGGAGGGGGGGGGTCAACCGGTGGAGGCCGGGAGGGGGGGGGGGGGGTCAACCGGTGGAGGCCGGGGGGGGGGGGGGGGGGTCAACCGGTGGAGGCCGGGGTCAACCGGTGGAGGCGGGGGGACGGGGGGGACGCGGGTGTCAACCGGTGGAGGCAGGGGGGGGGCCAACAGGCGGAGGCAAGGGGGGGCCAACAGGCGGAGGCGGGGGGGGGGGGCCAACCGGTGGAGGCGGGGGGGGGGGCCAACAGGCGGAGGGGGGCCAACAGACGGAGGCAGGGGGGGTGGCAACAGGTGGAGGGGGGCTGGCAACAGGTGGAGGGGGGGGGGCCAACAGGTGGAGGTGGGGGGGGGCCAACAGGTGGAGGTGGGGGGGGCCAACAGGTGGAGGTGGGGGGGGCCAACAGGTGGAGGTGGGGGGGGCCAACAGGTGGAGGTGGGGGGGGCCAACAGGTGGAGGTGGGGGGGGCCAACAGGTGGAGGTGGGGGGGGCCAACAGGTGGAGGTGGGGGGGGCCAACAGGTGGAGGTGGGGGGGGCCAATAGGTGGAGGTGGGGGGCCAATAGGTGGAGGCAGGGGGGGGCAACAGGTGGGCGCGCTACAAAGTTTGAAACTCTTAAAAAAATAGTTTTTTTAAAAGTCTCTCTTAAGTAGGCGAATTGTACCAATGCATCCCATTTATCCCAATGTTTTGTTTTGATGCCTTTGGTGTTTAATTTATTAACTGTTATCTGAAGTCTAAACAACTGAGCACAGCGCAGCCTAAAGGAATGAGATCAGATCTCGGTGAATTAAAGGAACTCCCAGACAATTGAAGCACATTACAAGAACAAAATACCGCAATGCTGAAATCACAAATAAAGATTGAAAATGCTGGAAATCAAGTCTGGCAGCATTAGCGAAGTGACAAAGCAAGCTCACCTTTCAGATCAATGACCTTTCGTTACTAACAGTTCAAGGCAGACTTGCATTTCTACAGTTCCTTTCAAGACCACAAAACAGTCCAAAGCGCTTGAGAGTGAATTAAATACTTTTGTCGCGCTGTTGTATTGCAGTAAATGTAAGGGATGCAGTAAGTGTAAAGGTGGAGCAGGTTTGAAGCAAGTACAGGCACAAAGCAGGAAGAGGAAGAAATAGGGAGGGGAAGAAATAGGAAGGTGGTGGTCCAACAGGATGGAAGGTAGGAGAGATTAAATAATGCAGTGCAGTGCAAAAGGACACGGAAATCCAGTGGTACGAGCTGAAGATGCTTGGAGGTGGGCCCTGGTAATCACGAAGGGATGGGCTGATGCAGAGCAAAGGAAATAAGGACAACAGAGCTGGATAAGAGAAGATCCGGATAGGAAAGACTCAAGGCTCTGGAGGGAGACCGCCATAATGCTTCAAAGAATGCTGGAAAAGACACATTGCAGAGCCAGCAGTTCACGCCTCCATCACTGTGGTGCTCCCCAACTCCTGGGAAACCGGCGCTTCCAAATGCAAAAGTTTAAACGGAAAGAATTTTTAAAATCAATGTTCCTGGATTGGTCACTTTGAATTTAGTGGGTGATCCACCAATGAGGCAGTAGCGCTGCCTTCACAAATTTCATGCGGGGGCCACCAAATTTTATGCACTGATGAGGAATCGGGGGAGGGGCAACAGCAATTCAGCTCGAGTATTGTATGTGCTGAAAGACTGGGCTCCACACGTGACGTGGCAATGTCCGTGGCAATGTACGTGACAATGTCCGTGGCAATGTACATGCAGTAACTGCAGAGTGCAACAAGCCACCTGGAAATTCGAGACAGATGGGATCAGGCAAGTTCTGCTGAGTGGAGCTGCAAAACTCTTTTCATATTAAGGTAATTACTTCAATGTTTTTAAGTAAGGATCAATACAATTTGATCTCGGAGACTGGTTTCATGCCAAACCTTAGACATAAAACTTAAATGTGCTATCACTATCAAAAATGTCAAGATTCCACGATATGCAGTGTCATAGGCACCAGTGTGAGATTCCTAACCACTTACTAAATTTGCTTCCCCTCTGCATACATGTTGGGTCATTTTCAGTTAGTCTGGTAAAGATCACAGCATTGACATCTGGAAAAAGGTGCAGGATTCATAGGTTGCTGGGGCATGTATTACCATTTTATGCCATGCAAGGGACAATCCATTACAACAGGCCTTTGAATTCAGGAAACCTTCCCATCTACACTGGTTATGGACAATAAAAATTCAATGCACAAGTTGCTTTGGGCAAGTATAAATATTTGGGCTGCTGCATTATTTGCATTCCAGAATCTCTGAACAGCCCTTACAGCGAAACATCTACCATCCCACATACATTTCAATAGTTAAACGCCAGAAGGAATTTCTTTATAACTTGATTTGAAAATTAAATAATTTAAAATCCAACTGCACGAAGACTGATAATTTTTGCTGCCCTGAAGCATTTGTGCAGTGTCACATGTTACTTCCATTCAAATTTCAGAGCCATAAACTAATAATGTGCACCTTCTGGCTTCACAAGATAGCAAATATATATTAAATTACAGTAACACTTTTCTTCTTATCACCATTTCCTAAGACATTATGTCCGAGTTATAGCACAATAGCTTTAATAATGGTGACAAATACTTTTTGCTACTTTGAATAACGCTGCAAAATTTTAAACATAGTTAATTTCACATGGCCAGGATTCGAATGTTGAATTCCTATTACAACAAATCTCATCTTGCTCCAAATGCAAAATACTCAGATGCTGGGAACATTCAGCAGGTTTGGCAGCATCTGTGCAGGGAGAAACAAATAATGCTTTAGGTTAATATTTCATCAGAAAGGTCATTGACCCAAAACATTTACTCTTATTTCTCTCCCCACAGATGCTGCCAGGCCTGCTGGGTATTTCCAGCATTTTATTCTTGCTCCCTTCAGTCATTCAGAATTCCCACAACACATTGTCCTGATATTTGGAAAGCTAATATTCCATTCGCACCAGGGTACCAACTTTTGGGAAGAAAATTATGGGTTGTCCTGCCATGGGGCTCCATGTGAACTGGGGGTTGGGTGGGGGAGTTATTGCTGCCTGAACTGTTGGATCACACAAACAGGTGGTGGTGAGCATATACCACACATGCATGAAATTTAATGTTCCAATCTACAGGACAAACAAAATCTCAGCACAACGCAGCCCAGGACATTGGACAGTGTGGGCAATCCTATAAACCAGGGACGGTTAGTCACTCTGATTCACAACACAACTACAGCATTGTTGGGCAAAGCACAAAACATTTAAAAAAGGTTTAACCTTGACCCAAACTCTGAATGCTCACTTGCTTTTACTAAAGTGTGCTAAAATACATTCAATCCACTGCCAAGTTTCACCTGGAAACAGCAGGACTTTGGAAATCCAATTAAATGATTTCAGATTCGCAATTTAAAATTAAAAGGTGAAAAGTCAAGAAGAAACAAAAACCTGGAATAAGAACGTTTCTACCTATACATAAAACCAATTTGTAGACACTTTCCTACAAAGTGGGAGACACCGTCATTTAAAAACACATTTTCCCACCCATGGAGTAACTTTGGTTCTTCACTTCATCAAAAGCTGCAAAACACACACATCCTGGGCAGCTTATAACACGTAATTACAGTTCTGTCCAGTTACATTAAATGGAAGGCACTGTTCCTGACCATCTTTCAGTCTGATTTCGAAGCACCCAGTTGTTAAAATGTCCTGACTTGTGCATTTTCAATCAACCTCCAACCTGGTCTGAGGCAAAGGCTCCGGTATAGATGAATGGAGTCTCCGCAGGATGCAGAGAGACTAGCTGGAGCGACGAGTCGAAATGGATCCAAATACAAGGAAAAGGCGTGTCTCTATTAGGGAGAAGGGTTTTTTTTAATACAAATATGTCTATTACCAGAGCTATAGAGCTGTCTCTCTCAGTGACGTGTCATCAGCCTTTCATCTTCAAAAGTAGGATTTAAACTGAGCTATGGGATGAAAGTAGTCTTTAAATGTTAGCGATGCGGGTCCTATATAAAATGAACTTGGATAGTCTCAATCCATTTACTAGTCAGCGTGAGTTTATTACATAAACAGGCCCCTATTTGGCAATAAAAGTGGAAATGTCATTTAGACAGGTTGTGTAAGTGATGTATAGATCCAGACTACAAGAAAATTATTACATTGCTTCCTGCAAAAATACAAGTTAAAGCATTCTTGCTATTTATCCATGACTGATACTACACAGAAACGGACATGTCTCAAGATGAACAAGAATGTTGTTTTAGTCACACAAGTCATAGCGCTGGATATAGATTTATGTGCTTAGATCAAGCAGTAGATGGTTAAAGTACTTTCTGCAATAAGTGTTCGTGCTGTGGGATGCAGTTTACACATCTGCAATATCAGCAGGTGCCTCACAATCATTTCCAAATACTTTCTTCACTTAAGAGAAGCTTTACATTTGCTACGAATTATAGACAGTGCACCACAGCACAAAAAGAGGTCTTTGGGCCCTTAAGAACACTCTGGCCCTTTTCAGCAGCAATCCAGCTAGTTCCACTTCCCAATTCTTTCCCTATTTCACTGCAATTTAAATACCCACCAAGTACTTCCCCATTGGAGGCCATTATTGAATCAATATCCAAACACCCTATCAGGGGGAGATGGTGGCAGAGTGGTATTGTCACTGGTCTAGCAAACCAGAGAGCCAGGGTATTGTTCTTGGGACCCGCATTTGAATCCCAAATTTGAATCAAATAAAAAAAATCTAAATAAAAAATCTAATGATGATCATGAAACTATTGTTGATGGTCATAGAAACGCATCTGGTTGACAAATCTGCCGTCCTTATCTGCGTAGATCCAGATCCACAGCAACACGGTTGACTCGGAAATGGTCTAGCAAACGACTCAGTTCAAGAACAATTAGGGATGGGCAATAAATGCTGGCCAGTGATGCCCACATTACGGCCATAAGATATAAGAGCAGAAATAGGTCAAATATTTGGAAATGATTGTGAAATGATTAGCCTGCTCCGCCATTCAATAATGGATGATAAGTTTCTCAACCCCCATTCTCCCACTTTTTCCCTGTAACCCTTGATCCCTTTACCAAACAAGAACCTATTTGTCCTAAATGCACTCAATGACCTAGCCTCCACAGCCTTCTGTGGCAATGAACTCCATAGATTCACGACCTTCTGGCTGAAGAAATTCCTCCTCATCTCAGTTCTGAGGCTGCACCCATGGGTCCTAGTCTTGTCTACTAATGGAAACATCTTCCCCACGTCCATTCATTATTCTGTAAGTTTCAATAAGATTCCCGCCTGACCCTTATATACTCCATCAAGTACAGGCCCAGAGTCCTCAGACGTCCCTCGTACATCAACCTTTTCATTCCCGGAATCATTCTCATGAACCTCCTCTGGACCCTCTCCATTCCATGGATGAACAAAACAAAAGGCAACACACTGTAAATTCTACCTTTTTGCCAATCACCTAAATCTGTGCCTTCTGGTTATCGACTCTTTAGCCTTTGGAAATAGAGGAAAAGAAAATCTAGCTAAACACTTCATGATTTTAAACAACCCCAGTAAATCTCCTCTCAACTATCTCAGTTCAAAGGAGAACACCATTAGTTTCTCTAATCTATCCACCTAACTGTAATCTCTCATTTCAATGAAGCCATTGTAGTAAATCTCTTTTGGATCTCTCCAAAGCCTTCATGTCCTAAAGTGGGATCCTGTGGCCCTTAAAGATTTGTGCACAAACATGGGAGTCTGCCACTGTGACCAAGGCCTTCCATCCCAGTGAGCACCGTGGAGACTGTGGTGTTTTATCGACGCCTTTAATCACATTTTGCATTGATAATTTAAGTTTCCTTTGACATTATTTTAACTTTGATGTGGTATCGCTTCAAGGGGCTTTTAACTTATCCCTCAATTTGTTGATTTAGTTCATTAGGTTACCCAAGAGAAGGAGCCTTAGGTCTCTTTTTAAAATCATCTTTAAAAAAATCAAACCATTTGACATGTATTGCCTCTCCTCATTCTTCCAACCAGAGTGTGCTACTCACACCTTTCTGCGTTGAATTTCATCCGCGTGTGGGCCTATTCCACCATCTTTTCGATCAAGTCTATTCCTATCTTCCTAAGCGTTTACTGCACTTCAGTTTCCTGTCACCTGAAAATTTTGAAAGTGTGTCTTTGTTCCTATTTATGAAATTGAAACATTGCTTCTTTTTTATTTTAATAAAGGCCTTATCTACCACCATCTAAGTCATAAAACAGGTACTGACATTGCAGCAATTTTGTTTTCCACCTCAAGTTCATCTGAACATGCCAAATTCAGTCTTGTTATTTATATGAATGTGCAGCAACTTCACTTTTGTCTGAACAGCTTGTGCATGATAAAGGATTATGTAGCCTTCCTGGAAATAGTCACAATGAAAAAAGTGGAAAAAAAATGAAAACAAAATAAAGCAAAGTCAAATAGAACAAATCGAAGGAAACGGATATGCACGCAAATTGGTAATCAACAGCATAACTTGTTTTTTAAAAAATCAAACATTTGTAAATACGAACTGAAGTTTAACAATGGAGCTCATCAATCACATAATAGAGTGTGTGCAATGAATGGAGAACTTGAATCCTAATTTTGTTTCTTACCTGATGCATTCTCCCAGCTTATCTGATCCTTGAAACCATCCTCCTGTTCATTTGACCCTATTCCTATCAACATCCTGATGGTTACCATTGCTCTGAAACTGAACTGGACTAACTATATTCATACTGTGGCAACAGGAGCACACATCTCCTAACTCCCCAAAGCCTAAGCACCATCTACAAGGCACAAGTCAAGAGCGTGATAGAGTACTCTCCACTTGCTGGATGAATGCAGCTCCAGCAACACTCAAGAAGCTCAGCACCATCCAGGAGGAAACAATCCGCTTGATTGGTACCCAAAAACTGTTGACCACCCAACTTTCATTCCTGGCTTCCAAATTAGGTAATATTGACAATACTGTAGCCCTCTCCTTCATATCTGCAACTATCTCTCATTTTCTTAAAAATATTATTCTCTAATTGCCAACTACCCGTCCAATTACAACCTCCCTTTCTGCTGTTGGTCATCACACAACTGCCAGAATGTAGCTTTAGGTTTCCACCAGCAGCTCAAACATGATAGTGGTAGGGCTTGCACACATTAAATCATTGCGCACTCAATAGTTCGTCTTGCTGTCAATCATGGAAAGGTCAGACATTAAAAACATATATTGTGATTTTCCAGCTGGATAAGTCAGTCCACTTGCACCAGCCATACATCGTCTTCTGACTGGAAGTTAGATTCAGGAAAAAAATTTTCTCTCAACTCAGCATTACAGTCTGTTGCACATCTGTTACCATTAAATAGGTCATCTTTATAAAATGGACTACCAAACGGTATTCCGTTTATTGTCGGTCCTGTCTAAAGAGCATTGAGTAGTTACGAACTGGAATTGAAATTGGCTGCGTAACTGTGCGGCTTAAACAAAATTATCTTTCTAATGCTCCGAGTTAGCGGAGTTGCATTTCTTTAACTTGGAGCTGTGATGGACAACCTGGACTAGTGAGTGGCCCTCCTCCATCTCAGTGGGTCGCAAGATTTAAATCAGGTTTGATCACTAAGCACGACCCTGTGAATAAGATTAAATACATTTAATACAGGCCAAATATTTTGAGAGCTTTAGAAAATGCTTAATAATTTATATATTAAAGAATGATCATCAACATCAAATGGTAAAGTAAATGTTTATACTTTGGATGCAGAGGGAGAGCATGGCTCTCAGAGTCAATGTTGTGTGCAATTAGAATGCACCTCACTTCACTTGCGCTTGCCTTGTGTGCATATCACTTCAGTTACACTGGTAGGAAATCAGCAGAATGTAACACTGCACTTGGGCAACAGTCAACACAATGTCTTGTGGGTTGCACTCAGAACCCAGATGGGCCACATGTGGATCCCACCACTGATTTAGGGTAATTAGATTTCTGAAGAATAAAACCTAACAAGCTCTGAAAAACTGGAACTTGCTCCCATAAAACAACAAGATACAGAACAAAGATAGGTGGAGAGAGTTCAGGTACAGGCACTCCATGATTGAATTTAATGACAGAATAGGCTCAAGGGACTGACCAGCTTGCTCCTGTTCCTGTTAATATCCTATGCCCCAGTCATCGTACTACCCCTAAGCCATGGGTCCATTAAAACAACATTCATGTCCTTAAGGAATACATATAATCTCAAATAAATACCTTCATGGAATTGTCAGCCTTGAATAAAGTCAAGAGTACTTAAACCTAATCGCTGTTGACAGAAATAATAAACTTCACTTGTATGTTACACTCTGTCCTACTGTATATTCCTTAACTTTTGATGCCCTTAAGGCTGTCATTGAACTCATCCTGCGGCCACAAACATCAGCTATGATACTCTTACCAACGAAACCCAACATATGCACAGCATGCAACTGTTGCTGAATGCCTTGTATGACAATTGCGTAGAAAGGCACAAGGCCACACTAACTCCAGAGTCCAACACAGTCCAATGCCTCAATAATCTATGCTGTCACAGCAAATAATGCTTAAACTGAAGAGCATAGATAATTGAAAGCCTTGAAGCATTGTACACCAAATATTAGATATATAGATAGTGTGCAGGATACTAAGCCCTTTAAATAGTGCTATCAGTAGTGACATAAGAACATTTTAGCATACTTAAAACAGTGAGAACAGCAAATTTCATGAATAATTACTTTGTGCTATGGGGCTCAGAATACATGGATGCCAAAGCATTAGCAAGACTTAGAGATTACAAGGTGCAATAGAGCCACATCAAGGATGTTATAATTTGGCCACAGAAAAGAAAATCCCGTGCTAACAAGGCAGAAGACCAATCTGCCGAGAATTTTCTTCCCCCATTACACATGTAATGGCAAAGTTGATTGTTCACTAAAGTTTTGACTTTGTGTTTGATTTAATGAACTGTGAGATTGTTGAACTCCCGCTGAACTTCTGCTGTGGAGATCTCCTATAGTTAAGTACCAGTCTGATTAGGTACAAAGACTTATTGAATTGATTGGGTAATCAGGTTGATTGGAAATGATTATGAAAGCTGCAAGTCAACAAAATTTAACCAGCTTCAAAATGCAGCACACAAAGATACTGCTCCAGTGCATATCGGCACGGCGACACAGTGGTTAGCACTGCTGCTTCACAGCTCCAGGGTCCCGGGTTCGATTCCCGGCTCGGGTCACTGTCTGTGTGGAGTTTGCACATTCTCCTCGTGTCTGCATGGGTTTCCTCCCACAGACCAAAGATGTACGCGTTAGGTTGATTGGCTATGCTAAATTGCCCCTTAATGTCGGGGTTACTCGCAGGGTAAATACATGGGGTTACCGGGATAGGGCCTAGGTGGGATTGCTATCGGTGCATGCACAATGGGATCCTTCTGCACTGCAGAGATTCTATGATTCTATGCATGGTACACATGGATCACAGGTTTAAGGTGCGGGGGCAAGGTTTAAAGGAGATGTATGAAGCAAATTTTTTTTTACACAGAGGGTGATGGGTGCCTGGAACTCGTTGCCGGGGGAGGGAATGGAAGCAAGTACGATAGTGACTTTTAAGGGGCGTCTTGACAAATACATGAATAGGATAGGAAAAGAGGGATATGGTCCCCGGAAGGGTAGGGGTTTTAGTTCAATCGGGCAGCACGGTCGGTGCAGGTTCGGAGGGCTGAAGGGCCTATTCCTGGGCTGTAATTTTCTTTGTTCTTAGTTCTAAAAGCGCTATAATAGTGTTTCTCTATCAACAAAGAGCAAAGAACAGCACAGGAACAAGCCCTTTGGCCCACCAAGTCCATGCCGACACTGATACCTCTCTAATCAAATATTTTCTTGCCTCTACGTGGTCCATTTCCCTCTATTCGCTGCCTACTCGTGTATCTATCCAGATGCCTCTTGAACATGGTTACAGAATCTGATTCCACCATCTGCTCCGGCAGCATGTTCCAGGCATTCATCACCCCCCGTGTGAAAAACTTGCCCCTCACATCTCTCTTAAATTTTCCTCCTCTCAACCTATGCCCCCAAGTAATTGACCCTTCAACCCTGGGAAAAAGACTCTGACTATCCATCCTATCCAAACCTGTCATAATCTTGTAAATCTCTATCAGGTCCTCCCTCATCCTCCGACGCTCCAATGAAAACAGACCAAGCTTGTTCAACCTTTCTTCATAGTCCATATCCTCCAAACCAGACAACATGCTGGTAAATCTCTTCTGCACCCTTTCCAATGCATCAACATCCTTTCGGTAGTGTGGTGACCAGAATTGTACACAATACTCCAAATGCGGCCTAATCAAAGTCAACATGATTTTTCAATTCCTATACTCAACGTCCCGACCGATGAAGACCAGCACGCCATACGCCCTCTTCACTAACCTTTTCACCTGATCTGTTACCATCGGGGAACTGTGGATCTGCACGTCTAGATCCCTCTGTATGCTAATATTCCTAAGGGCTCTACCATGTACTGTATACTTTCCTTCTGCAGTGGACCTTCCAAATCACATCACCTCATTTGTCTGGGTTAAATTCCATCTGCCATCTTTCAGCCCAGGTCTCCAGCCAATTTATATCCTGCTGTATCCTCTGACAATCCTCCTCACTATCTGCTATTCCCCCAATTTTTGTCTCATCTGCAAGTTTACTAATCAGACTACCTACATTTTCCTCCAAATCATTTATATAAATATAACAAAAGAGGCACCGCATGTCACAGACCTCCAGTTAGAAAAGTACCCTTCCACTGCTACCCTCTGCTTTCTATGCCCAAGCCAGTTTTGTATCCATCTTGCCAGTTCACCTTGGATCTCATATGATTTCATCTTCTTTTATCAGCCTGCCTGTGGAACTTTACTGAAAGCTTTACTGAAGTCCATGTATACAACATCTACTGCCCTGCCCTGGTCAACTTTTCTTGTCACTTCCTCAAAGAACTCAATCAAGTTTGTGAGGCACAACCTCCCCTTCATAAAACTATGCTTTGCACAAGCAACAGTCCTTATAAAGCTTTATATTTTAATTACATGAACATGGCCTACAGTCAAAACTCAAATGTTTGGCGAAGATATTGCGCTTTAGAATTCTTCGAATTTCAAATTTTCAAGGAGAAAAGTGAATATTTCACTTTGAGACACCAGAGTGGTGGCTTGAATTGCCTCGGAGTTAGAAGTTTCCTGGTTCAAACCCTATTTCGGGATTTGAGTGCAAAAATCCAGGCTAATATTCTATTGCCGAACTGAGTGAGTAACGCACTGTTCTTTTCCAGCAGAGACATTAAACTGAGCCCGCCTGATTTCTCAGGTGGGTGTAATAGATTCCATGGACTATTCTGAAGAGCAGCAGGGGAGCTATTCCCAGTGTCCTGGCCAATATTTATCCCTTAATCAACATCATAAAAATCTATCCATCGCACCGTTGCTTGTGGGAACTTTTTGAGTGCAAGTTTTTTTTTAATATTGATTTTTGGAATGTTAGCATTAATCCATCCCCGATTGTCCTCAAGGTGGCAATGGTAAACTGGTACGGCCAATTTGGTGTATGCATACTGTCAGGTGAGTGTTTTATTTTGAAAAACCCATGCAGCTTACAGCTTCAGTGATGTCATTGGCGGGGGGGGGGGGGGGGGGGGGGTTGAGTTAAGCTGTGGCAGTCAGGTGATAGGGCTTTCAGTTTCGTTTGTGGCAGTCAGGTGATAGTGTCTTTCCTTTGACTTTTAGGGGTTTTTTTGGGGGAGCTTTGGAAGCAGTTTAGCAGCAAGCCAAGAAGCAGTCTCTCTCTCCCCATGTTTTTTCTCTTTGTTTGGTTCTGCCATAAAGAAGCTGTGTTTTGGGAAACAGACTTGACTACAACCTCTCCTGAGTTTCTTCACAAGGGATTTTCAGCGTTCAATCCAGGAGACAGTATTCCTGTAACAAGTGAGCATTGACCAATGCTGTATTGTGTTTACTTGGAAGGTTTTGTGTATTGGATGTTGGCTTTGGTTGGAACACATATTTCCTTAAGAGTTCTACACTATCGTGGGTTGTTTGTAATTGTTAAAAGTTCTTGCTAAGTGTCTTACCATACATGTCAACAATATTCTTAACTAAACTTTGTTTTTGATAAAAGTTTGTGGGTCAGTTGAATCACACCTGGAGTGAAACCTCTCATGCTCATCCTTGCCAAATTCAATGTAAAACGTTACAGGTCAGGCTCGCTTCATAGAACACCTTCAAATATCCAACCTGACTTGTAACAATTTTAAAAAAAATATTGGTTTTTGGAACGTGAGCATTAGTCCACCCCCAGTTGTCCTCAAGGCGGCGATGGTAAACTGGTACGGCCAATTTGGTGTAGGCATACCCATAGTGTTCTTAGGAAGGGTACTCTGGGAAATTTATGCAGCAACGATGAAGGAATGGTGATAGAGTTCCAAGTCTGCATGGGGTACAACTTGGAGAGGAAGTTGCAGGTGCTGGTGTTCCCATGCATCTAACAGTACTGTTCTTCTGGTGCTATCCAAGGAGCCTTGGTTAAGTTGCTGCAGTGTATCATTTGGTATACATTGCTGCCACTGGATGGTGTTGAGCCTGAGTGTTGCTGGAGCTACTTTCATCTGGGGCAGGTGAACAGTATTTAATCACACCCCTGACTTGTGCCTTGTGATGTTGGACTGGTTTTGAGGAGTCATCGAGTGACTTACTCAACACAGAATTCCCAGTCTCTGACCTGCTCTCGTAGCCACAGTTTGCTACCGTGTTTCCTACAACAGTTACTATATCTAAAAAATATTTAATTGGCTGTGGAGTATTCTGAGATGTCCATTGGTCAGGTAATGCACTATAAATATATCTATGCACAAATCTTTACCACCTTTGGAATCCAACCCAGAGTGATGGGAAAGCGGTCTCCTGCTGGGATTTATGAAAGTTCTTTGTGAAATGAAAATCAAGCCAGCTCTTGGAGGTGAAACCAGAGCTTACAACTAGCCAGTTTGGTATTCAATTCACATCACTCAAAGATCATGGGATAGCTGGAGCAGGGAATCGAGTGATACATCAAATAAGGAAAGCAGATCAGTATAACAGAACAGTCAGGCATATTGCAAGCAGTACATCTACTGTACAAATGGAGAATTGTCACTTCCATCATTTCATTGAAGCTGCTAGCTTTTTGGATAAAACTAGTCATTATAATTTAATTTTTCCATAGTTACCAACTGATCTTGGTATAATAATGCTAGCTGTGCAGTACACATGCTAAGCTGCTTATAAGAGGCAAAAGCTACAAGACACAGCATAAATTAGCTTTAAAAATCAGACGCAGCTTTGATTGGTGAAGAAATCCTAGATCTAACAGCCTGATTCTTAAGCAAATCACAACGGAAACTTCAATGATGCTGTCATTTACGAGTTAAGGCCGTCACAGGATGCACTGTAGCTATTTTAAAAAAAAATGATATTCACAGCATGAAAGCACATTAGGAGATTTTTATTAATTTGAAAATCATTCAAATTGGATGGTCATTGCAGAAGATATTTTAAAAATTTACATTTTAATTCCATCACACTAACAACAGGAATCACAGTGGTTAGCACTGCTGCATCAGTGCCAGGGACCCGGGTTCAATTCTGGCCTTGGGAAGAGTTTGCACATTCACCCCGTGTCTGCGTGGGTTTCTTCCGGGTGCTCCGGCTTCCTCCCACAGTGCTAAGATGTGCGGGTTAGGTTGATTGGCCATGCAAAATTAACCCTTAGTGTCAGGGGGGTTAGCAGGGTAAATACATGGGATTACGGGGATAGTGCCTGGGTGGGATTGTGGTCGGTGCAGACTTGATGGGCCGAATGAACTGCAAGACTTCTGGGATTCTAAGTATCCTGCACAGAGTACCACTGAAATAAAACAGCAGCGTCTGCCAACACCCTAATGATATCACTATCAAATCATGTACTCAGCTCTTAAAGCAAACACACCTCATATCCTTAATTTGAAACCAGAACAGGTCTACAGGATGAAAATGTATTTTCTCCAGACCACAAGAATGCAGTACGAGATGCCTTTGAGCAATCCTAATCCAACTCAAAGCAGTCATGAACTTTTCCCTCATTCAGGTAGCAGAAAATATTACTGGTAAAAAACCAAATTAATAGTGGGGAAAGAATTCTTGGTACTGGAGTTGGTCACAGGTCTTGTAGAAATGTGAGGCTTGATGCACTGAAAATTCAAACATTTTCATTGACAAGTTCAAATTCTTATACAGAACGGAAGAGCCATCTGATGCACACAAAGATGGACCACAAACAATAGGGAGAAAATCCAAACATTTCAAGTGCACCAATACAACAAATTTGAATGATTAGCCTTGCCAAACCCTTGCCCTCATTCTTTCCCATATCCTAACACGCACACACTTAGTCCATATTTGTTTTTGTCTACACTGGCGACTGTTCCACTAATGTCTCAACTTTAAAATTCTCATCCTCATGTTTAAAATCCCTCCATGCCCTCAGCCTTCCTCATTACTATCCTCTACAGTCTTCCAAACATTCCTCAAATTCCAACCCTTATGCATCCATCACCCGACGGGTGGGCAAACACTTTGGTGACAGGGTCCCAGCAGAGTATGGGAATTTTATGGGGGGCCTGCCATAAATGCTTAAGAAACAAAATTCTAATAAAGATAAATTCTGGGTGGAGACACCAAAAGGCATCTCAGAGGCAGTCACATCTTGCAGAAAGTGTAATGATCTGCATTCACTCACTACCTCATCGTTAAAACTAGCATTTAAAAACTTCATGGCACATCTTGAAAGAGGTGCCACCAAGTGCATCTGTGGCCGTAGAATCATAGAATCATCTTAGAAACCCTACAGTGCAGAAAGAGGCCATTTGGCCCATCGAGTCTGCACCGACCACAATCCCACCCAGGCCCTACCCCCATATCCCTACATATTTACCCGCTAATCCCTCTAACCTACGCATCTCAGGTCTCTAAGGGGCAATTTTTAGCATGGCCAATCAACCTAACCCGCACATCTTTGGACTGTTTCATGCACACTGTGGACTCCTCGTTGTTCAAGTTATGGTCAAATTGTAAATGATGGCTCATCTATGAGAGTGTACATTCCTAATTTTCAATTTTCTTGATACACAAAACCCTAACCTACAACCACGAACACACTTCACTTCCTATTACATGCATCATCCTTCTTCTAAAAATCCAAGTCTTAGCTGGACCTCTGGCAGGGACAGAAGATGCTTTTCAGAAGCACACAAATAACAAATTACGGCGATGTCCATCTCAAAAGTTAAACTGAGATTGTCCACGAAGACCTACATTTCATGGGACTCAGCAGGCAGCAACATTTATGCCTCAATATTTCAACCCTTTGTCCACCAGCACCAGAATTGTAGTTGCAAGTTTCTGCTGGGCCTACAAGTCTGCTACCTTTGGTTCATTTGCCAATTACTTATGTTTTCTGGTTACTGATATGTCTGCCATTAGAAACAATTTCTCCTTATTTACTTGATCAATACACTTCATCATTTTAAACACCTCTATTAAATATATGCTCATCTTTCTCTGCTCTAAGGAGAACACAGTAAGAAGTTTAACAACACCAGGTTAAAGTCCAACAGGTTTATTTGGTAGCAAAAGCCACACAAGCTTTCGGAGCTGCAAGCCCCTTCTTCAGGTGAGTGGGAATTCTGTTCACAAACAGAGCATATAAAGACACAACCTCAATTTACATGAATAATGGTTGGAATGCGAATACTTACAACTAATCCAGTCTTTAAGAAACAAAACAACGTGAGTGGAGAGAGCATCAAGACAGGCGAAAAAGGTGTGTATTGTCTCCAGACAAGACAGCCAGTGAAACTCTGTGGGGGTTACAAATAGTGTGCCATGAACCCAATATCCCGGTTGAGGCCGTCCTCGTGTGTGCGGAACCTGGCTATCAGTTTCTGCTCAGCGACTCTGCGCTGTCGTGAGTCGCGAAGGCCGCCTTGGAGAACGCTTACCCGAATATCAGAGGCCGAATGCCCGTGACCGCTGAAGTGCTCCCCAACAGGAAGAGAACAGTCTTGCCTGGTGATTGTCGAGCGGTGTTCGTTCATCCGTTGTCGCAGCGTCTACATAGTTTCCTCAATGTACCATGCCTCGGGACATCCCTAGCTTTTCTCACCTCCCCACTTAACTGAGGTTTCACACACCTTTGGTACCATTATAAATGTAGCTGTAAGAATTTAACTTGACAGCATGTACAACCCAATGCAAGATTTCTTTTTAATATAAATATATAATCATTCTAGCGGGTGAAGGTACTCTTCAATGTACCGCTATGCCTGTGTCGACTTGAAGGTCCCAGGTTCAAATCTATGGCCAGCACCCATGGCACCAGTCCTCAGCAAGAATCAGCCCCTTAATGAGGGAATGAGAGAAACAAAATAATATAATCTTAGGAAAACAAAGATAATTTTAAGGGATATATATTGGTAAACATTAGAAATAAGGTATAGTTTTAAGTTTAATTTACTGTTTGTGTAAGGAAAGGTAAACCTATAGTTAGAATTCTGCTGGATAAATGTCTTTGTATGAATGGGGGTTTTGGCTTCAATTCAAACTGTCCTTCTATTGTGCATAGAGGGGGCTACGGTGTGAAAAGTAAAGTTAGCAGAGTCATGAGATCGTTGCTTAGCAACTGGGGGGTCCTTTTAAGGTAGGAAGGCTTTTGAGTTTAATTTTAGCTGGATATATTGCAGTTGGAAACAGGTCATGAGAGAGTAGGGTCGCTTTCAGTACTGCTAAAAGCAGTTGGTTTAGCAGGTTAGAGAGGGAACATCTCTCTAAGCTTTGATAGAAGAAAAAACATACAATGGAATAATGGTTAAGAAAACATATGCAGAATGCCAAAATCCAGCTAGTTAAGGAAACTGAAGACAAATTACCAAGAAACCTGAGGTTTACGATACTAGAACAGAGAACTGTTCAGTAAAGAGCCGAGAAGGCAGAGTTAAGGAGACAACTGCGGTGACCAGAGTTAAAGTGGGAAAGAAGGTTTTAGAGGTAAATGTTAGATGCCATTTTTAACACAGTTAGAGAATCAATAGTTGAAGCAACAATGAAGACAAAGAAATCCTGAAGGGGGAAGGTTTAAAACCTTTAAGTGAATCCTGAGAGAAAGCACTATTTAAAAGATTTGAAAGTGTGTCCTTTTGAAAATGGAATTTAAAATAATTTGTTTGGAAACCGGAGTACAGTGAAACAAGGTGGTTCACTGTATGGAATCATCTGGGGGAATTTTGAGGAAAATTCCACAGATATTCACTTGAGTTCAGAGTGGAATGTGTGTTTTGCCACAGTCTGCTTGTGTTTAAAGGGAGTGTGTGTTTCTAAGACCACGAAAGCTCCAGTTATACTTCATAATCCATGTTAATCTTAAAATCTGTGTATATTTGTGAAACGAAGGGGTGAGTAAAGGAGTATTGTATCATAGTCCAACTTTTCATGTTTAATGAAAGTGTTTTTATTGTTAAAACTAATTACATTTTCCAAAAGGTACAAGTTAGTCTTTTGAGCCAGGGTTTCATTCGGGGGTCTTCCCATTCAGTTATAATATCAACTGGGATCATAATAATAAGGGCTGAAATGATTTTTCACAAAGAATATTAAAACCTAAGTGTAAAATAACAAAGTTTTGAAATTAGTGTATTTACTTGCAAAACAAAATCAAAATGACAGCAATCTCATAAGTACTCTTGAATGTACACAGATTTTGGGCTCACTGCTCCTCCATGCACTCACCCATTTAACGTGGCAGCTGCACCCAAGAGAAAGCCTACCTCCGCCTCCAGTCATCGGTTATCAAACTTACCTGGAAGTGCTTCCCCTGGCTTTAAAATAGTTCTCTTCAAACGCTCTGGGATCTGCATTTTACTTTCACAGCTCCCGATGCTGATCAGCCAGGCATCAGTAGCAGTTGCAGATACCCATTCAGGATACACTACATTCACCAACGCACCATGCACACTTTCCCTGCTGCATACATGGGCCCTAGTTTGTTAGGATCCTCACCAGACACAATCTCATCTTTAGCCACCAAGTCCCCATGCTCTGGAATTCTCTAAACAACTCTGTTTCTCCACTGTGCTCTCGTCCTTGAAGACGAACAGTAAAATCCAACTCTTAAATAAAGTTTTGAGTCATCTGTCCAAATATCTGCTTCTTCAGCTTGTGTCAATATTTGCCTGATTACATCACTGCAAAGTGTCTTCTTTCATTCGCAAGATGTGGGCGTCACCTGCTATGCCAGCATTTATTGCCCATCCCTAATTATCCTCGAGAAGGTGCTTGTGGGCCAACGTCCATGTGATGTAGGTACACCCACAGTGTTATCAGGAAGCGACAGTGAAGGAATGGCGCAATATGGTTCCAAATCTGAATGGGTACACTGCTTGGAGAAGAGCTTGCAGGTGGTGGTGTTCTGATGCATCTGCGACACTGGCCCTACTAGAACATAGAACATTACAGCGCAGTACAGGCCCTTCGGCCCTCGATGTTGCGCCGACCTGCGAAACCAATCTACGAGAGGTAGAAGTCGTGTGTTGGAAAGGTGCTGTTGAAATAGCCGGTTGTGGAAAATTGGCAGTGAAAACAACTCATTGGACACTGAAAAAAAGTGCCTCTATGCATCTGGCCACGCTGTGTCTGAACATGGAGCTCTTCACGCTAACAAGAGATGACAAGTGAAAATTAAAATATTGCTAGAGGTGCTTGTGGGCAAGAACAAGTGTAAGGGTCACCAAAACACCCCAAAATTGTCACAGGAATGTCATAAGTAAAAATTCTGAATGGATTAAGATGTCCTAGAAGCAGATGTCGGAACCATATTCAGTCTAATTCCAATTTGAGTGAGGCGATGGCCTAGTGTCATTATCACAGGACTATTAATCCAGAGAGTCAGCTAATGTTCTGGGGATCCAGGTTCGAATCCCACCACGGCAAATAGTGGAATTTGAATTCAATTTAAAAAAATCTGGAATTAAGAATCTGCTGATGGCCATGAAACCATTGTCGATTGTCGGAAAAACCCATCTGGTTCACTAATGTCCTTTAGGGAAGGGAATTTGCCTTCCTCACCTGGTCTGATCTACTTGTGACTCCAGAGCCACAGCAATGTGGTTGACTCTCAACTGCCCTCGGGCAACTAGGGATGGGCAATAAATGCTGGCCAGCCAGCAATGCCCATGTCCCACAAATGAATAATAATAAAAAAATTCGACTCCAATGACAGTGAATGGATGGAAAGGGGCGAGGTAAAGGCGAAGGGGAGATTAAGTGAAAAGATGCTGTTGCTATGTGAAAGATGAAGTGCTGACGGAACTTTCTAGTATGGCTCATCTAAGGACAAAGCTGAAAGTTGGGATAATCAAACAATTGAGGAAATAGAACACCAGGCATTGAATGATAATTTGAGACTACCCCAACAAAACCAGGTCATCTACCTGTTACAGAAGGCAAGCTGCAATCCTTACTGAGTCTGGTCCAAATGTGACTCCAGATCCCAACAATATGATTGACTCAACTGCACTCTGAAACGGCCCAGCTGACCACTTAGTTATACCAAAACTTCACCTTTACCACATTCCACCTTTCGTGGGCAATTAGGTATGGGGAATAAATGCTGACGTGGTCAGTGACTCCCACATCCCTGTTGATGAATAAGAGATGAAATGTTCCAATTACTTCTGCAGTGCAAAAGGAAATAGGTCTGGATAGAGGGTGTGATTTTTGGCAAGACATTTGGCAGTGAAAACAACCCACTTTTTTTCAACACAACTAACTGCATTGTTTCTGGGTACATTTTAAGAGAAGACAGACAGCTGCTATGGCCTGATTCTTAAGGAGGAAGTTGCAGGTTGAGTTATCAATACTGACTGATGATTTCCAACCAGGAGACTGTTTTGAACAAAATTGAGTAGCTCTTGAAATATCACACATGGAGCTTCAGTATCTCCTAATAAACAGCTTTTGTACTTTCAACAAAATGCAGCAAATATGAAAAATCAATTTGGTTATAACCCTCAGCAGAAATTCAGATGAATGAAGCAGCTAGGTAATATTTAAGTGAGGCAGTCCTACAAAAGGGTAGATTACATGAATCAAAGGCCCTAGAAACTGGCTCTTGTTCTATTAGAGACAAAGTTTACCAGGTTCAATAGAGAAGAGTCTCCTCTACACAATTTCAATATTGGGCATCTAGAGCTAACATACTATTAGACTTTGGAATTAAAATGTGCATAAAATTTAGGAATCCTCTTTCGTCATTTGTTTATTACTTCTCAACTGTTCAGCAGGCTGAAGATTATGAAACATGGGTGGAAAAAGAGCGCAGGGGACCCCCATCTGAACCATCCTGTCTGCTCCGGCCCTCCGAATGAGCAATAATAGTTTACTTGAGAAAGATACTAGATAAATTGTATGCAGGAGTGGCATTACATTTCTAATTTATGGAACGTAAACTTGAGTATGAGCAAACCTGAAAGCTAGCAACAATGACCACAACTGCTCATGCTGAAATTAAAGTTTAACGTTTAATGTTTATTTATTAGTGTCACAAGTAGGCTTACATTGACACTGCATTGAATTTTATGTTACTTATTGGATCACCAGCTGTGGCATTGCTCACAATTGTCTGAGACTCCGATCATGGCCTGTAATACTTACTGCAGTCCCACAGCAGCTTTAACACAACAGAAACCTTCCCATCCTGTTATGGATCAAATTGCATGGCACAATGGGTGGAAATATAGCAAACATTACCAACTGAGTCGGGTAGAAACTGCAACTCTTACACTGCATCTCTCTGACTAGATTTGTCAGCGGAGCTTTAGCTCAGCTGAAGAATTTCTGTCGACATGGTTAGCATTTTATGTTCGTTGTTAGCCCTCCCTGGATCTGTAGTGTTTTTCAGCAAATCAAATTTGGCGCTCCTCCAGTTCTGTCCTCTGTTGCATTTCCAATTTCAATTGCCTTACCACTTATGTCCATACTTTCAGTTGTTTGGGCCACAAGTTCTAGAATACACTCCCTAAACCTCTCTGCCTTTCTATTTCTAATCCTCTAAATCAGTGGTTCCCAAACCTTTTTCACTGGGCCGCACTTTCGGAATAAAAATTTGCTCGCGCCACACCAAATTTTTTATTGATAAGAAATACATTCAAAAACAAAAACAAAACAAGTCCGAGCAGTGCTTGATTCATAACATAGAACACTACTACTTTATAATATGATCATGGGACATCCAGAAAGTATAAAACAATGCATCACTTGATGCTCTTGGTCTCACTTTGGAAAAATATCTATCCATGTTTAAATGTTTCTTTGATTGTCCTTGAATCTTCCCACCACACTTGCCATCCTCTCTTGCCGCACCAGTGTGGCGCACCGCACCCTTTGGGAATCACTGCACTAAATGCTCCTGAAAATCTACCCCTTTGTCTATGATTTTGGTCATCTCTCCTAATGCTTTCTTCTGTTGCTCAGTACAAAACTTTGTTAACAATGAAAGCACTTTGCGACATGTTGGCACTTTAAAGGTGTTTGATATTATAACCAGGAATAGTGGAAGGACTCTGTGGCATCTTTCCATTCCTAGAATCCATAGAATCTCTACAGTACAGAAGGAGGCCATTCGGCCCATTGAGTCTGTTCCAACCACAATCCCACCCAGACCCTATTCCTGTAACCCCACGCATTTACCCTGCTTTTCCCCTGCCTGACACCAGGGTCAATTTACCTTGGCCAATCCACCTAACCTGCATATCTTTGGACTGTGGGAGAAAACCGGAGCACCCAGAGGAAACCCACGCAGACACGGGGAGAAAGTGCAAACTCCGCACAAACAGTGACCCGAGGCCGGAATTGAACCTGGGACCCTGGTGCCGTGAGGCAGCAGTGCTAATCACTGTGCCACCTCAGGGCTTTTAAAATTTAGACGGATGAATGTGCCATTTCAGTACTCGACTGTGTGCAGCTCTGTATGAAACAGGCCAGACAGGTACTCAAGTAAACTCGTAAATAGTTGTACACCAACACACACATTTTTCCATTCAGATGGGACAGGAAGGAAACTTTTCACACTTTTTACACAATGTCGTTGTCTGGTTGAGACTTCAGTTGCCCTCATGTATTCATGAAGAAAGTTGGCAGCCATTTTAAGTCGGTGCCTTTGTTTCTCAGTGAAAATGTTCTTCCTTAAGCAAAATGGCACAACGGGAATAAATGAGGTATCGGATTAATGTTCCATAAAAACATCTGCATGACAAAGGCAAGCAGATGTGCTGGACTCCTGAGGATCCTGAGAAGGTGAAGCACATCAGCTTAGCATTTTCATTCAAGCCAGATTGTCCTCTATCCTCCTCCTCCTCTTCGCTGTGTAATGCCTTGTGCTGTTAATGAGGTGGAAGCTTCAATTTGGGTAAATTTCCACTTGCCGCATCTAAATTATTGCTCATTTCCAACAATGAACATATAGACAATTTACTCAACTTTAACTGAGCCTCTCCCCTTCATCTACAGTTGATTCTTTGCTTCTGGTTTGTTCCTATATTCAGCAAAACAGTTTTATTTTACCTTTGGTTGCTTTCTCCTTCAGCTGCCCCAGTCATGCTCTTCTTTTGGCTTTCTTGTTTTTCCCCAAACAATATTTCCCCCTTCACACTTCGTTCTGGACCGCTTTCCATCTGATCGTGTCTGTTGCGGCTATGTTGCTACCTTGTAACTTGACTATTTGATCCTTGTTTCTCCAAAAATACTCTGCAGGGCCTGCTGCTGCTGCTATACCCCCTCTGGCAGATTGACAATCAAGCATGGTGGAAAGAGAAACCCAGCTGAGTCCATTAACAGGATGACTTTTCCTGTTCCAGATGCACTTCCCACGACCCCTCCACCTCCCCAACTTCGTGGGACCAAACGGAACATTACATTTTTTATTTGTGTCAGTAGGAACAGCCGTGCCTGTTAATTTGTGCACGTCAGTTTGCTTTTAACTGATACAGGTTGTAGCCCCCAGTGTTATGACAGCAGCAAACAATAATTATTTCTTGCTTAATATTATAACTATTATAAATTGTTATTTGTGGTTTGATTTTAAAATTACTTTCCATGTCTGATCTAAATTTGTGGTCAGAGAGACAACATAGATACTTAAGCTACATAAAGTTAATATTTCTGTGACTTGTCCGATCATGTGCAAATATACCAATCAACAACATACAGGTGAATCAAAGGGCACTTTCAAACTGTGCAGGAGTTGAAGTATATAAGCTTGAAGGATTACACTGACCTCATCTGGAAACAGCCAACTGATCCAAGAAATTAATCTCTGATAAATGTAAGCTTGGATTCAAGTGTACTGAACGACCACTGCCATCATTCAGAATCTAATCAATTTTGTGCAATTGCTAAATGTTTCTGTTGAGTGCTCTCTGCTGGCTTTGTGAAGGTTGGATTGTTGAACAAAAGTTACACCAAGCTACAGTACAATAATTTATAAAACTTGTCTTCAGTGGTGGTTCACAGTTCTTAATATATCGCTTGACAAACTTACAACTGGGCAGTCATGAAATGATGCAGCTGAGTAGGACCTAGGAATATTCAACATAGGCAGCACTCATCAACAAAGTCAAATCAAAACCTTAACTACAAAGCCCCCAAAGTACTAAGATACAAGTTGGAGGACGTAGTGATCAAAATTCAAACAGTACATTGCATCTTGTAGTTAAGACAGAAAAGTGGAGACAATGCAGAGCAATGGTGTTAGTGCGTCGTGTAAACCGCCAATGGCTTGTGAACTATCACAACAACTCACATTTACACGAGTAAAAAAATAAGAAAAATTTGGGTTCTTCTTCCTGGAAAAGCACCTCAAATGTGACGAGTTAGGGTACAGATCAGAAACCCCAAGGTATATAATGAAGTCAGACTAAATTAATATGATTTTAAATTTAAAACGAGTAGGTAAATTCTGTACAGAAATGGAGCGCAGTGGAAACAAAAAATCCTGGAATTATGTAAAGGGCTGAACGTTACAGTGAACGCAACTCCTTTCTTCTTGGAAAAATGAACTAAAATAGTTGAATAACGGATTCAAAAACTGTAATTTGTTAGAAATGAGTGTGGGAGGAGAAAAGGGGGGGGGAGAAAGGGGGGGGGGGAGAAAGGGGGGGGAGAAAGGGGGGGGAGAAGGGGGGGGGAGAAAGGGGGGGGGAGAAAGGGGGGGGGAGAAAGGGGGGGGGAGAAAGGGGGGGGGAGAAAGGGGGGGGAGAAAGGGGGGGAGAAAGGGGGGGGGAGAAAGGGGGGGGGAGAAAGGGGGGGGGAGAAAGGGGGGGGGAGAAAGGGGGGGGGAGAAAGGGGGGGGAGAAAGGGGGGGGGAGAAAGGGGGGGGAGAAAGGGGGGGGAGAAAGGGGGGGAGAAAGGGGGGGGAGAAAGGGGGGGGAGAAGGGGGGGGAGAAAGGGGGGGGGAGAAAGGGGGGGAGAAAGGGGGGGAAGAAGGGGGGGGGAGAAGGGGGGGGGAGAAGGGGGGGGGAGAAGGGGGGGGAGAAAGGGGGGGAGAAAGGGGGGGGAGAAAGGGGGGGGGAGAAAGGGGGGGGAGAAAGGGGGGGGGAGAAAGGGGGGGGAGAAAGGGGGGGAGAAAGGGGGGGGGGAGAAAGGGGGGGAGAAAGGGGGGGGAGAAAGGGGGGGGGAGAAAGGGGGGGAGAAAGGGGGGGAGAAGGGGGGGGGGGAGAAGGGGGGGGGGAGAAGGGGGGGGGGAGAAGGGGGGGGGGAGAAGGAGGGGGGGAGAAGGAGGGGGGAGAAGGAAGGGGGGGGGGGGAGAAAGGGGGGGAGAAGGGGGGGGGAGAAGGGGGGGGAGAAGGGGGGGGGGAGAAAGGGGGGGGGGGAGAAAGGGGGGGGAGAAAGGGGGGGGAGAAAGGGGGGGAGAAAGGGGGGGAGAAAGGGGGGGGGAGAAGGGGGGGGGAGAAGGGGGGGGAGAAGGGGGGGGGGAGAAGGGGGGGGGAGAAAGGGGGGGGGAGAAAGGGGGGGGGGAGAAAGGGGGGGGAGAAAGGGGGGGGAGAAAGGGGGGGGGAGAAAGGGGGGGGGAGAGAAAGGGGGGGGAGAAAGGGGGGGAGAAAGGGGGGGAGAAAGGGGGGGGAGAAAGGGGGGGGAGAAAGGGAGGGAGAAAGGGGGGGGGAGAAAGGGGGGAGAAGGGGGGAGAAAGGGGGGGAGAAGGGGGGGGAGAAAGGGGGGGGAGAAGGGGAGGGAGAAAGGGGGGGGGAGAAAGGGGGGGGGAGAAAGGGGGGAGGAAAGGGGGGGGGAGAAAGGGGGGGGAGAAAGGGGGGGGGAGAAAGGGGGGGGGAGAAAGGGGAGGGGAGAAGGGGGGGGGAGAAAGGGGAGGGGAGAAAGGGGGGGGAGAAAGGGGGGGGAGAAAGGGGGGGAGAAAGGGGGGGGAGAAAGGGGGGGGAGAAAGGGGGGGGGAGAAAGGGGGGGGAGGGGGGAGAGGGGGGGAGAGGGGGGGAGAGGGGGGGAGAGGGGGGGGAGAGGGGGGGAGAGGGGGGGGGAGAGGGGGGGGAGAGAGGGGGGGGGGGAAGGGGGGGGAGAAGGGGGGGGAGAAAGGGGGGGGGAGAAAGGGGTGGGGAGAAGGGGGGGGGAGAAAGGGGGGGGGAGAAAGGGGGGGGGAGAAAGGGGGGGGGAGCAAGGGG